>NW_003852634.1:1415230-1443023 GCF_000181295.1 Otolemur garnettii | reverse complement strand
TTGTTGTTGTTGTTGCAGTTTTTGGCTGGGGGCTGGGTTTTAACCCACCACCTCTGTTCCAAGGGGCCAAAGCCCTACTCCTTTGAGCCATAGGCACTGTCCTAAACCAAAAAAGTAAACATAGCAAAAGACAAAGACTGAGGAATTATTCTGGGTTAAAAGTCACTAAAGAGTTGGGGCCATTGAATGCTACACATGATTTGGGATTTTCCTTTTCTGTAAAGAATATTATCATAACAATTGAAAAAATTCCTGGTTTTTATAGTAGTACTGTGGTTATAAAAAAGAAATATCTTGTTTTTAGGAAATACACATTGTAGTATTTGAGAGTATAAAGAGGCTCCATGTATGTTAATTGTTCTCAAATGATTGGTGGGCGGGGGGGAGGGAAGAGAAAGAGAGGCGGAGTGGGAGGAGAGAGGGGAAAATAAATACTGTATAAGATTATGAATAAGAAAATAGATGGGACGAGGAGAGAAGAAGGATAAAGTAATAAAATATTAAAATGTGTAGAATTTGGGTAAGATGTATACAGGAATTCTTAATACAATTTATGCTTGTAAATTTTTGATAAGACTGAAATTATTTCAAAATGTAAAAATTAAGGTAAAACCCCACTCATATTAACTGTACACATTCAGAGTTGTATTTTAAAGAATATTAGTTAAATATTTAGAGAAATATTCACTTTTTTCTACCAAAATTGAATTGCTTCCCTTACAGTTGATCCTTATACCATTCAAATTCTAAGACAAGTTTCTATATTGAGTATGTAAGAAGTGTTCTGTTCAAGATGCAATGGCACCATAAGGAATAACAAAATCTAAGAAATATATCTTTAGGACTTAATGATAATACCTGCCATATGCCTGGAGCACCTAGATTGAAAGAGCTCAATAAAGCCAAGCTGTCAGTATCTTGTTAATTTACAAACATCCCTAAGGGTAAGGTGGGGAACCATGATTGCTGTTGTAAGATATTTAGATGAAAAATCCAAGCAACACAAAGAAGTTAAGCTACCTTAGCTCATTCAGAAAGCAGAGAACCCAACTCATTACCACCATTACCAGTTTAGAGTTCACTCACTAACCTACACTGCATCTTCAGTATATACTTTGAACTATACAAATTTGTTTATTGTCTTTTCCTTATTAATATTTACCACAACTACTGGTCAGATATAATTTCCTTTATTCAAGTCATTATCCTCCCTGCCACCCAAACTCCTATAGCACTTTAAAATTATGCTATACAATACGTAGCATAACACTCAATGTTAGAATGTATTAATCATCTTGCTAACTTTGAGGATAGGTCTAGGTCTTTCAGGACTGAATTGTGCTTCCTTCCTACATAGTAATAATACAGGGTTCCCCCACTCAGGGGTGGACAGGGACCCCGATTCAGTAGGCCCAGGTGAGATCAGAAATCTGACTCTCATCTCTAGGCACAAGCAGCCTGCCTTTTCCAGGCCACACCCTCTGGACTATAGCAAGGTCACGAAGAAAGCAGCCTGAAATGTTTGGGGTGGTTCCAGCTTGAGTAGGGAGCACACAACTTAATTCCTTCCCTGAGGCAAAATCTAAAAAGTTCTAATACTATATATCTCTGGTCTCTCCCCATGGGCAGGGTCCACTAACACCTGTGGAACTGGTGTGACCAACTGAAGAAATACAAAGTTAGGAATGATGATAAAGAAAGAGGCATGAGACACAGAATAGAATTTTCAAAGGTAGGAGCTCAGGGGACCACTGCCCATTTGTGGGTTCCAGTGAGTGGCGCTCAGTCTCTGTTCCACTCAGAGTTTTTATTTAAATCTCTTTGCCCAGGTGGTAAGCTGAGGGAGGGAAATAGACACCAAGCAGTTTCTCTGAGTGAGCATATCAGCTCCTATTGTTATTTTTAACTTTAAGGATTTGAGCAGTTTTGAGGAATCGGAAACTTGAGCCTTGTGTGGGGGACGACTCCTGTCTGGAGTCACACACACGGATTTATAGGGAGGTGTTAAATTCCGCTAATGCACTGTGGAGTAAGATGCCACTGGTGTTTATCTCCTCTGAGGAATTGGTGGAAGAGAGGCATTTTTCTCTCCTCACCAATACAGAGGATTTTCCACTGCAATAAGGGATGTAAGCCCTCCTTCATATCTCAGGGCTTCAGCTATTTCCTTGGTCTCTGCCCCAGCCAAATGCAAATCTCCACAATGGGTATCTGCTTTGTCTGTTTGTGGGCAGTAAATGGCCTAGAAGATGTATCTTTTCTAGGTCTTGCCATAATCTCTTTTATAGCCATTATTTTCCTCAGAATGTTCACAGACTAAGCAGGGGTATTTATGTTAACTGTATCCCCAATAGGCCAGAGTTTCTTTCGTTCTTTTTTTTTTTCTTCGCAGTTTTTGGCCAGGGCTGGGTTTAAACCCACCACCTCTGGTATATGGGGCTGGCGCCATACTCCTTTGAGCCCCAGGCTCCGCCCAGAGTTTCAGGAAAGGCCGGAAACTTGTTCAGATAAGAAATTTAGCAATGGCTAGCTTAAAGGTAAATCAGCTGACTTTCCTTTGTTCTGACTCCTTCAGCTTACTTTATAATTCTCCTTTTTTCTGGGGGTGCCCTCCCCTGCCAAGAATGGGGTCTTTGGTCACCATCCTGCCTGCATAAATTTAGCCCTAGACAAAGGACCCATGCGGTAGACTTCTGAATTGAGTCTTTCCCTTTGCCCGAAGCTCTGGTGCTTTTTACTCCTTCTGTATTCCTTTGTGTCCAATAAATCCTATCTTACCACTGATCTGTGGTCCGTGGGTTCATTCTTTGAATCCCCAAGACGTAGGACCTACTCAAGAAAGAAATTCTGGTAACAGTAGTACAACAGAAGATAAAGGATTAATTTGGACAACTATACCAGTGATGGTGACACAGGGTTCTCTCAATTTCAAATATAGCCTTGAAACAAAAACAAAAGCCACTATGGCCTATACTGATATAATGAATGACCCTGTAGAATAAGCACTGAAATAATACAAAATGTTTACAGAAATCAGTATGTTCCAGATCAGTCTAGAATTTTTGGTGGGTATCAGAATCACCTGAGGAACTTAGTAGAGTTAAAAATCCTTATGTTGCATCCTACTTCTACAAGCCTATGCCTCTGTGATCTTTATAAGCTCTCCCTCCAGGCAATTCTGGTACATATAAAAGTTTGAGGATGACTGATATGTATTGAGTTCTGTCTCTAACTCTTTTGTGTGACCTTCAGCAAGTTAGATCCCCCCCCTCCGAGCCTCTGTGTCCATAGATGGCTTGTTTCTTAAAAAGTTATTATTGTAAGTCAAAAATTTATGATCTTATATATTTATGGGGCACAAAGTGATCTTATGATTTATGACTACAATGTTGAATAATTAAGTAAAGCTAATTAATATACTTATCATCTCAAATACTTATCTTTTTGTGGTAAGAACATTTCACATTTATTCTCTTAACAATTTTGAAATGTAAAATACATTATTATTAACTATAATCACCACCCTGTGCAACAATCTGCAAAAAAACCCTTATTCCTCCTATCTGAGTCTTTGTACCCTTTGGCCATTATCTCTCCATTTCCCACAACCCTTGGCCTCTCTAACCCTAATTCTACTTTCTGATTCTGTAAGTTTGATTGTTTTAGATTCCACATTTAACTGAGAACATGCAGTATTTTTCTTTTTGTCCCTGACTTATTTAGCATAATGTCCTCCAGGTTCATCCACGTTATTGCCAATGACAGAATTTCCTTCTTTTTTCAAGGGCAAATAATACTCCATTCTGTATATCTACCATACTTTCTTTATTCATTCATTCCTTGGACACTTAGGCTGATTTCTTACCTAAGCTATTGTGAACAGTGCTGCAATGAACATGAGAATGCAGGCATCTCTTTGACATCTTCACTGATTTAAAATCATTGGAGTAAATTCTAAGAAGTGATATTGCTGGATTATATGATAATTCCATTTTTAGTTTTTCAAGAAACCTCCATACAATTTCCCATAATGACTACTAATTTACATTCCTGCAGGGTTCTGGTTTCTCCTCATCTTCACCAGTATCTTTAATCTTTTTGAAAATAACCATTCTGACAGGTATGAGGTGATGTTTCAGTTTGATTTTTTATTTCCTAAATGATTAGCAATGTTAAGAATTTTCCCATATATCTGTTGTCCATTTGTATTCCTTTTGTGAAATGTCTATTCAGGTCTCTTGCCCATATTTTAATTGGGTTATTTGTTTCCTGGCTACTGAGTTGTTTGAGTTCCTTATAGACCATAGAGCCTCTGTACTTAAGGGACTATAACAAACTGGTCAACATATGGAGGTACTCAAAATAAGGAAGTAGGCCTCCTATACTGATATGTACATCTGGTGCATGTCCAGTGTATGAAAGTTGTCAACTTAAGGAGGTGGTCAACATACGGAGGTTGTCAATTATGGTTCCATTGTATTTTGGCTATTAACCTCCTATCAGATGTATGACTTATACATATTTTCTCACAATATATAGGTTGTATCTTCACATTGTTAATTGTTTTCTTTGCTGTATAAGGCTTTTAACTTTGATATAATCCCATTTGTACATTTTTTGCTTTTGTTGCCTATGCCTTTGGGGTCAAATTCAAAGAATCATTGCCCAGACCTATGTAGTATAGTTTTCCCTCTATGTTTTCTTTTAGCAGTTTTGCAGTTTAAATCTTTAATCAATTTTGAGTTGACTTATATAGCCATGCATGTTCTAAAATAAAGAGTGAACTAGATGAATTTCTAAGGGTTCCCTTCAGTTCTAAGGAACTGATTCTAATATTAAATGTATTATTGAGAGGATTAATTTCTAATAAAGTATACTTAATAAATCTCTCTTCAAATACAGTACAGTATAAAATTAGTCAAAAGACATAAACTCTAATCTCCAGGAATTTATTTGGCAAGAAGCCAAGTTATATCTTTGCCACTATGCCATGTACTTACCGTTTATCTATATCTATCTTTATATAGATCATCTCTTTTAGAGATATCCAAATTAATGTCCATGTTTTGTAATCCTTTTCACTGACAAGAACAGCTGAGGCCCAAGCAAACTAAATGGCCACAAGCCTACCAGCACTAAAGCCAGGGTAAATGCTAGTTTGCACATCTCATATGTAGTCCTTATGAAAGGCAAGATCTACTATTCCTCCACCAGTAGGATGCTTGATAAATGAACAAGGAAGGCAGGCTTGAAACATGTAACAAGAGAATCTGGTTGCTGGTGGATGCAGTCAATCCTGATTTGTACCTCAATCCTGCCCTCTAATTCCCACAGCTAAAGTCAAGCACCAACATGCAGGCTCAACTCCATTCCAATTCTTGGATCATTTCATCACCTAGGTAGGGTAAATAAGTATTCCTGGATCCAGAACTTAGAAGCATAGATCCAAACCAGCTATATTGTTCTTCTAATCTACTATGATGCCCTAGTTCTTACCTTACCTTGTTCATTGCAACCCATCTCTATTATGCTCCAGATCCAATGACTAAATCCCCATCAAATATTCCAGTTTTTCCAGTACTGAGGTTATGTTTTGTTCTGCTAGTATGCCTAGGAACTGAGATGTCCTTTCACTGTATCGTCCTATGTATGGCTTCCCTCTGCTTGTTATGTGATCTCCCTTTTTATCTGAGTGTCTATTTACTTCCCCAATGCACTTTATGAATTTCCATTGATGAATGAATATGAATAGGAATTGATGGTTCTGGTCACGCTAGTCTGGCTCAATCTACATGTGCCTTAGCCTCATAGGGTAAAGTTGGTTGCTAAGCTGTCAAGGGGAGTAGGATGACAGACAACATCTTGCTGCTATGTGAGCTAACGCACCAATCAACTTCCCTCATTACCTGGAATAACTCTTTTGGCCTGTCAGAAGGGGTGAAGAACAGTGATCCTGGTCAACAGCAATTCTAGTTATTAGGAGATTGCTAGACAAAGATAGGACATACCACTTCAAGAAATACAGATCTTGGCTCAGCACCCACAGCTCATGGGTAGGGTGCCGGCCACATATACTGAGGATGGAGAATTCAAGCCTGGGCTTGGCCTGCTAAACAACAATGACCACTGCAACCAAAAAATAGCCGGGCATTGCAGCAGGAGCCTGTAGTCTCGGCTATTCAGGAGGCTGAGGCGAGAGAATCGCTTAAGCCCAAGAGTTTGGGGTTGCTGGTTGCTGTGAGCTGTGATGCCAAAGCACTCTACTAAGAGCAACATAGAGAGACTCTGGGAAAAAAAAAAAAAGGAAACACAGATCTTTCTGCTGAGAGATTTTCATAGAGATAAAGAATTTCACTCATTTGCAGCCTCAGAGACCAAACCATCAGCACAACCACTGTTTAATATTCTAATACCAGCTTTATTTCCAATGCATAAATAAAGGTCATTATAAGTGATTTTCTCTGGAGAATACTCTAGAAATCTGAAATTGTTTGCAGAAGAGCTGTTCATATGAATGTCAGAGACCCAAGAAAACCAACAGCAGAATAAGAAAGTGTTCTGGTCAGTTTACCTATTGTACACAATCTATGTTTTAGAGAGAAATTCTATCATATGGAGCCAGGTCAATTCTTCCCAGTATTGCCCTTTGGGCCCAAATATGTAGCATCTCAGATAGCTCAACTATCTTTAGAAATCCTTCTTACAAACATTTAATTCATTGTCAGTATTTAATATCTACCTGATCAATTAAATAGCAGTTATCCTTGACCAACTAAAACTACTAATGTAGTTTTAAAGATAATGCTGTCTGAGTTGTAGAAAATCCTGTCTATTTATATTGTAATTTTTACTTACATGACTTCTGAGGCCTGTTTTTATATTTTCCATATTCAAATCTGCAGATAGATAGATATAGATAGATGCAACTTCTAATAACCACTTTTTGACCATGCCCAGAAGTACTAGAAGCACTCAGGTACTTAAGGACAGACTTTCTGATCAAGAATAACTGTGAAACAGTCAGTTGTGTGCTGGAAAATGTTTAACAACAAGTTTGAGGGGTTGAAAAATCTTACTTGTTGGATTTTCTGATTTCCGTGGATTAAATACTTTCACTGTGGTTAATTTCAAACTATGAAGCACAAAACATGAACGTGAAGTTGGGAAGAGATGTGCACAATTAGTTTATGAAGAGCAAACACAAACCAGTTCCAATACACTGCTTGATATAGACCAGAAATAAATCATAACAGATCTCTCTCCAGTCCTTTCTTGTTGCCTTTATGTGTGGAGAGCCAGATGAAGACAGGGATATTTCATACAATTGGTGCATATAGTTTCTTGATTATGTAGTGGAAAAACTAGTATATTCCATACATCCTCAATAAGGAATTAAGGGTATAGAAAGAAAACTATACAAAGAGAATGACAAACAGCAAGGGTTGGAGATAGGTTTAAGTTATTTGTATCTTTCATCATGGACAAGAGTACGTTGTGGTATAGAGAAAGAAGGTGAGTGGGTGGGTTTTTAGAGTGAAAATCATTCTTTAATTGAAAAGGTTTTTAACTTGTTTAGGGTGAGACAAAAGGAGAACAGGGAGGAGTGCAGATAGCTAATCATCTCTAATAAGGAAAGAAAAGAAAATGGGACGTAAACTGAAGTGGAAGGTATATGGAGAGTTATGATTGAATAGATGACAGAGTGGTTGTAGGAATACGCACCACACAAAGTTCCAAGTACTACAACATTTCAAAGATTTCAATTCTAATGCTATGCTACATGTATCCAGTAGAAGTTAAAACATTTTTAGTGATCACCATATAATTGACCAATCTACTCTGGACTCTTTTTTTTTTCTTTTAAAAATATTTTTATTAAATGATAACTGTATACATTTACGGGGTACAATGTGATGATTTGATAAACAATATGGAATGCTTAAATCAAACTGATTAATATAACCATCACTTCACTTTTTTGTGTGTGTTAAGACATTCACAGTTTACTCTTAGTTATTTAGAAATAGACCCATGCATTGTGCACAGCAGTTGAGATCTTGCCAAATGCTCTCCCTCCTCCGACCAAACACCTTCATCTTTCCCCTCTCTCCTCCCTCGTTCTCTCTCGTTAGACTATATTTGTGTTTTATCATTCATAAGAGAATATGTTTTCATATTGGGTTCATAATAATATTGAGTACATTGGATACTTACTTTTCCATTCTTGTGATATTTTACTAAGAAGGATGTCTTTCAACTCCAACCAGGTAAACATAACTGATGTAAAGTCTCCATCTTCTTTTATGGCTGAATAGTATTCCATGGTATACATATACCACAGTTTTTTTAATCCATTAATGAATTGATGGGCATTTGGGCTACTTCCATGACACAGGAATTAGGAATTGGGCTGCAATAAACATTCTGGTGCAAATATCTTTGTTGTAAAATGGTTTTTGATCTTCTGGGTAGATACCTAGTAATGGAATTGTAGGATCAATCAGATGTAAGGTCAACTTTTAGATCCTTGAGCATTCTCCATACTTCTTTCCAAAAAGGCTAGATTACTTTGCCCTCCCACCAACAGTGTAGAAGTGTTCCCTTCTCTCTGTATCCATGCCAACATATGCAGTTTGGGGACTTTGTGATGTGGGCTAATCTTATTGTAGTTAGGTGATATCTCAAAGTGGTTTTGATTTGTATTTCTCTGACGATTAAAGACAATGACCTTTTTAATGTGTTTGTTGATCATTAACCTATCATCTTCAGAGAAGTTTCTGTTCAAGTCTCTTGCCCATAAATAAATTAAGTTGTTTGATCTTTGATTATTAATTTGAGTTCTCTGTAGATTCTAGTTATCAGAACTTTGTTGGCATCATAACATGCAACATTCTTCTCCCATTCAGAAGGTTATCTGTTTACCTTTGTTGTAGTGCCCTTAGCTGCACAGAAGCTTTGTAGCTTGATCAAATCCCAGTAATATATTTTTGGTGCTGCTTCAATTGCCAGGGGAGTCTTCCTGATAAAATATGTTTCCAGGCCAACATCATCAAGCATTTTCCTGTACACTCTTCTAGTATTTTTATAGTTTCATGTCTTAAATTTAAATCAATGTTTGTTAGTTTTGAGAGGTATGGGTCCAGTTTCAGGCCTCTACAGTTTGCTAGCCAGTTCTCTCAGCACCATTTTTAAATAGGGATTCTTTTCCCCAGTGTATGTTTTTGTTAGGCTTGTCAAATATTAAATAACTATATGTGGCTGGGTTCATCTCTAAATTCTCTATTCCATATTGTCTACATCTCTATTTTTAAGCCAGTGCCATCGTGTTTTGATCACTATATATTTGTGGTATAACCTGAGGCCAGGTAGTGTGATGCCTTCAGTTTCATTTTTATTTCTAAGTAGTGTATTGGCTATTCGGTCTGTTTTTTTCCTGATTCTATGTAAAATGAAGTACTATTTTGTCAAGGTTTTTTAAGTAAGACATTGGTGCTTTGATAGAGATTGCATTAAATCTGTAGATTGTTTGGGGTTGTATGGACATTTTAACAATGTTGATTCTTCGCAGCCATGAGCATGGTATGTTTTTCCATTTGTTTACATCTTCTGCTATTTCTTGTCTCAGGCTTTCATAATTCTCTTTATATAGATTTTTCACATCCTTTGTTAGATTTCATCTTCTTTGACACTACTATGAAAGAAATAGTCCTTGACTATCTTTTTGGTCCACTATTGCTGGTATATATAAGGGCTACTGATTTGTAAGTATTAACTTTGTATCCTGAGACACTGCTCTATTGTTTGATTACTTCTATGAGCTTTGTACTTTAGTCCCTGGGGTTTTCCAGGTATAACATCATGTCATATGTGAAGAGTGACAGTTTGACCTCCTCTGACCCCACTTTAATACCCTTGAACCCCTTTTCTTGCCTAATAGTGATGGCTAAACCTTCTAGTTCAACTATGTTGAGTAGCAGTGGTGACAATGGGCATCCTTGTCTAGTTCCAGATCTTAGTGGAAATGTTTTCAATTTTACTCTATTCGATATGATATTGTCTATGGGTTTGCTATAGATGGCCTCCATCAGTTTAAGAAATGTCCTATTTAAGCCTATATTCTTACCTGTTCTAATCATGAAAGGATGCTGGATATTATCAAAAGCTTTTTCTGTGTTGGATTGTTAGAATCATATGGTCTTTCTTTTTTATTTTATTTATGTGGTGTATTATAATTATAGCTTTCTGTATTTTGAACCAATCTTGTAACCCTGGGATAAAACCAAATTGATTGTGGTGTATAATTTTATTTATGTGTCATTGAATTCTGTTTGCTAGAATCTTATTCAATATTTTTGCATCTATATTCATTAATGATATTGGTCTATGGTTTTTTTCTCTGTTGGGTCTTTTCCTGGCTTGGGGATTAAGGTGATATTTGCTTCATAGAATGTGTTGGGGGAGGATTCCTTCCTTTTCTATGTTTTAGAAAAGGTTGTGTAATATAGGTACTAGTTCGTCTTTGAAGGTTTGGTAGAATTCTGACATGAAATCATCTGGTCCCATACTTTTGTGTTTTGGGAAATTTCATATAGTTGATCCTATTTCAGTGCTTCATATAGGTCTACTCAAAATTTATAATTATTTCTAATTGAGTGTAGGAAGGTGGCAAGCTTATAGGTGTTGGTCCATTTCCTCCAGATTATTATATTTCTGAGAATAGAGTTTTTGTAGTAATCATTGAGAATTTTTTAAATTTCTGTGCTGTCTGTTCATTTTTCTCTTTTCTCTTTTCTGATTGACACTATTAGAGATTTTACTTCTCTGTTTCTGGATAGTCTAGCCAAATGTTTATCAATTTTATTTATGTTTTCTTTTTTTTAATTAAATCATAGCTGTGTATATTAATGCAATCATGGGGTACAATGTGCTAGTTTTATATACAATTCGAAATATTTTCACCAAATTGGTTAACATAGCCTTCATGGCATTTTCTTTGTTACTGTGTTAAGACATTTATATTCTACATTTAGAAAGATTCACATGTACTCTTGTAAGATGGACCATAGTTGTGGTCCCACCAATCACCCTTCCTTTACCCATCCTTCCCCCTCCCCTCCCTCTCCCCCTTCCCCATATTCTTGGGCTATAATTGGGATATAGCTTTCATATGAAAGCTATAAATTAGTTACATAGTAGGGCTAAGTACATTGGATACTTTTTCTTCCATTCTTTTTTTTTACTTATACATATTTAATTAAAATAGAATAGACATAAACCAAAAAGAAGAAAACAATCAGAATAAAGTATCACACTGCCATTTTGTTTACAGGGAGGAGACAGGAATGGAGCAGATTACCAGGAAAACATTCAAAGACAATCCCAAAGTTGCTAGATTACATAATGTTAAGATTCAATGCCAAAATTAAGTACTATCCCACTTAATCTACAAATGAAAAACAGGACTCAAAAATTCATCCTGTTTAGTATAAGAATTTTTACATTAAATATAGCAATTCATTTCTCAGAAATTGATACTGGCAACTTTTTTTTTTTTTTTTGCAGTTTTTCGCCAGGGCTGGGTTTGAACCCACTACCTCCGGCATATGGGGCCAGCACCCTACTCCTTTGAGCCACAGGTGCTGCCTGATACTGGCAACTTTTATAAGAAAGAATCTTTGTTTCCATTATGCATTGACTAGAAAATCTCAAATGCAACTAAGCAGCTATGCTACAGTAGCTCAGTAAATACCATTCCATATTCTGGGTTGGTGTACATTTCGGTTTAAGACAGAACTACATGGTAGGTTTTAGAAAGGCAGCAATAATTACATTTTGGCATTTAGTCTAGATGCTTATCATAGTTAAGGTGAAAGTTCAAACATAGTAAGTGAAGGTAGTTAAAATTTAATGACAATCATCACAATCTCTTGCAACCTACACATGCCTGTATAATGCTAATATGGAATGAAACCAGTGTTCTTACTTGGTATTTTACATACACTTACAAACAGAACTAAAAAAAAAAGAAACACTATCAAAGGCAATCATTCTAAATGTACTTGGTTACATGTTAAAAATGCAAACACCCTGTAGAACTAAAGTAATATGAATAGCACTACTCAAGACGTAGGAGGTGACTGTTTCTCGCACAAAGCTAAGTCTATATCAGTCATCCTAACCACAATGGCTTGTAAAAGCATCAGGTTTTTCCAGTAGAGAAACTATGCTAGGAAAGTCAGAAAATCTCTTGAATGTTTCACATCTGTAAAACCAGGGTAAGGCTGCAACTATCTTGAAATCTGAACAGTTATCAGATGAGATGGTTGGATTCCCAGCCATCCTATGAAACAGAAGGTCCTCATGCAGCATGTGCTCACTGGCTCTGGGAAAGCTTCATATGCATAATATGGAAGTTGCCAAAGAAGGAAACTGGAAAAGATCTGCTACATTTTTGTTGTGCCATGACTTTTAAACTTCAGGAATGGTGTGGTCCATCAGGCTTTTCATAATGCTTGGCGCCATCCATTTAATGATATGTTCAAAGATAAAAGCAGGCATGATTATAATGGTAACTAAAGTTCCAGCTGTTGACAGTATGTCTGCAATTTGAGAGTCCTTCAAAACAATGACATTCTGCCCATTTATTTCACAGATGTTGTGTTCCGTGAGAGGGCCATTTCTGGCTGCAGAACTATCTTTGACTATGGATGTTATTTTTCCATTTTTAAAGATAAAGCCAACATGTCCACTGCTATCTTTGTGCATGGTGATTGTCCGTTCAAAGGGCCTGTCACAAATGGTCATAATAATCTTCTCTCCAAAAGCCTGTTTGAGCACATAGTGTGCTTTATCAGAGCTCCAGCCAGCACAGTTTTCACCAATGATCTGGAGTACCTGGTCCTCAACTCTCAGACCAACCAAAGAGGATGGAGAATTAGCCTGGATCAGCTGAACAAAATATACCATTATCTATCAATTTAAGCCTGAGTCTAATTTTTCCATCTTGATGCTTACACAAAAATGACTTCATGAATCCTTTGCTTAATTTCTGCTCTACAAATTCCAACATCATTACCAGTTATAGGAGCTACCATATAACTCATACTGGAAGGCTTTGCTAACAATTGCCCCTGAACTGATGCTCCAGGGACCATGGCCATATTTTCACGTATTTCTTCTTCATTTAAACTCACACCCATGTTCTGAGAGAGCTCTGGATACAGTTTAGGATAGAGATTTCCATCTTGAGAGACAGGAGCAGAAGCTTCTGAGAAAATTGCTGGGTTGGCAGGATTTGCAGAAAAGGCAGTCTGAACCTGAATTACTTTATCTACCTTCAAGTCTTCAAAAGATGGATAGAGAGAAATTTTTGCAAGATTTGTCTCTTTTAAGGAGAGTCGAAGCTTTGCCCACTAAAGAAACACTTCCTTCCCTTTTCCAAACCATGTGCCAATGAAGACAGCAAGGAAGGTGATTAACAGCTCAGGAAATGCAGAGCATGGGTAGGAACTGTAGCCAATGATTCTCTAACCATCTCGAGATTGTATCCTAGAGAACAAGGATATGACAGATACCAGTTCATGGACGAGTTCAGAGCCTCCACAGAGGCTGCCCCCACAGCCTGGCCTGGCCTCCAGGCTCTGCATGGCCCCTGGGACCCCAGACCCATCAGGACCCACCGGGTCAGGAATTTTTCTTCCATTCTTGAGATACTTTGCTAAGAAAAATATGTTCTATCTCCATCCATGTAAACATGAAGGAGGTAAAGTCTCCATCTTTCTTTAAGGCTGCATAATATTCCATGGTATACATATACCACAATTTATTGATCCATTCGTGGATTGATGGGCACTTGGGCTTCTTCCATGATTTAGCAATTATGAATTGGGCTGCAAAAACATTCTGGTACAAATATCTTTCTTGTAATGTGATTTTTGGTCTTCTGGATGCATACCTAGTACAGGAATTGTAGGATCAAATCGCAGTCTATTTTTAGTACTCTAAGTGTTCTCCAAACATCTTTCCAAATGGGACGTATTAGTTTACATTCCAGCAGTGTAGAAGTGTTCCCCTTTCTCCACATCCACACCAGTATCTCTGGTTTTGGGATTTTGTGATGTGGGCTAATCTTACTGGAGTTAGATGATATCTCAAAATAGTTTTGATGTACATTTCTTTGATTATTAAGGATAATGAGCATTTTTTCATCTGTCTATAGGCCATGCGCCTGTCTTCTTTGGAGAAGTTTCTCTTCAACTCCCTTGCCCACCCTGTGATGGGTTCACGTGTTCTTTTCTTGCTAATACGCTTGAGTTCTCTGTGGATTCTGGTTATTAAACCTTTTCTGGACACATAACCTGCAAATATATCCTCCCATTCTTAGAGCTGTCTGCTTGCTTTACTTACTGTGGTCTTGGTTGTGCAGAAGCTTTTTTTATTTTGATCAAATCCCAGTAGTGTATTTTTGATGTTGCTTCAATTGCCCGAGGGGTCCTCCTTATAAAACTTTCTCCCAGGGAGATTTCTTCAAGTGTTTTCCCTACACTTTCTCCTAGTATTTTTATAGTTTCATGTCTTAAGTTTAAATCTTTAATCTAGTGAGAGTCTATCTTAGTTAATGGTGAAAGGTGTGGATCCAGTTTCAATCTTCTACAGGTTGCCAGCCAGTTTGTCCAGCACCATTTGTTAAATAGGGAATATTTTCGCCACTGAATATTTTTAATTAGCTTGTCAAAGATCAGATAACAGTAACTAGTTGGGTTCATCTCTTGGTTCTCTATTCTGTTCCATGTATCTACTGCTCGGTTTTGTGCCAGTACCATGCTGTTTTAATAACTATCAATTTATAGTATAGTCTAAGGTCTGGTAGCATGATTCCTCCTGCTTTGTTTTTATTTCTGAGTAATGTCTTGGCTATTCAAAGTTTTTTCTGATTCCATATAAAATGAAGTATTATTTTTTTGAGATCTTAAAAGTATGACAGTGGAGTTTTAATAGGGATTTCATTAAAATTGTATATTGTTTTAGGTAGTATAGACATTTTAACAATGTTTATTCTTCCCACCCATGAGTGTGGTATGTTTTTCCATTTGTTAATAATTTTGGCTATTACTTTTCTTACAGTTTCATAGTTCTCTTTATAGAAATCATTCACACCTTTTGTTAGGTAAACTCCCAAATATTTCATCTTCATTGGGACTACTGTGAATGAAATACAGTCCTTGACTGTTTTTTCAGCTTGACTATTGTTGGTGTATATGAAGGCTACTGATTTGTAAGTGTTGATTTTGTAGCCTGAGATGCTGCTGTATTCCTTGATCACTTCTAAGACTTTTGCAGTAGAATCCCTGCTGTTTTCCAGATATACAATCATATCATCTGTGAAGAGTGAAAGTTTCATCACTTCTGACCCTATATGGATACCCCTGATCACCTTTTCCTCCCTAATTGTGAAGGCTAAAACTTCCATTACAATGTTAAAGAGCAATGGAGACAATGGGCAACCTTGCCTTGTTCTTGTTCCTGATCTGAGTGGAAATGATTTCAATTTAACTCCATTCAATACGATATTGGCTGTGGGTTTGCTGTAGATGGCCTCTATCAGTTTAAGAAATGTCCCTTCTATACCAGTTTTCTTAAGTGCTCTGATAATGAAGGGATGCTGGATATTATCAAAAGCTTTTTCTGCATCAATTGAGAGAATCATATGGTCTTTGTTTTTTAATTTGTTTATGTGATGAATTATATTTATGGATTTACATATGTTGAACCAGCCTTGAGACCCTGAGATAAAACCCACTGGGTCGTGGTGTATAATTTGTTTGATGTGTTGCTGGATTCTGTTTGTTAGGATTTGAATGTTGAATATTTTTGCATCAATATTCATTCATGATATTGATCTATAACTTTCTTTTCTTACTGGGTTTTTTCCTGGTTTGGGGATCAAGATGATGCTTGCTTCACAGAATGTGTTGGGTAGTATGCCTTCTTTTTCTATATTTTGGAAAAGGTTAAGTAATATAGGTAGTAGTTCCTCTTTAAAGGTTTAGTAGAATTCTGATGTGAAATCATCTGGTCCCAGGATTTTCTTTTTAGGGAGATTTTGTATAATTCATGCTGTTTCAGAACTTGATATAGGCCTGTTCAACATGTCCACTTCATTCTGGCTAAGTCTTGGAAGGTGGTATGTTTCCAAGTATTGGTCAATTTCTTTCAGATTTTAATATTTCTGAAAATAAAGTTTCTTGTAATATTCATTAAGGATTTTTTGAATTTCTGAGAAGTCTGTTGTTATTTCATCTTTACCATTTCTGATTGATGAAATTAGAAATTTTACTCTTTTCTTCCTAGTTATGTTGGCCAAAGGTTTATTTATTTTATTGACTTTTCCAAAAAACCAACTTCTTGATATATTGATGTGTTATATAATTCTTTTTTTCAATTTTATTTAATTCTGCTCTAATTTTGGTTATTTCTTTTCTTCTGCTGGATTTGGGATTGGAATATTCTTCCTTTTTCAGTTGTTTGAGATGTCCCATTAAGTTGTTAAGTTCCTCTCATTCCATTTTCTTGAGGTAGGTTTGCAGTGCTATAAATTTCCCTCTTAGGACTGCCTTAGTAGTATCTCAGAAGTTCTGATAATTAGTGTACTCATTATTGTTTTGTTTCAAGAATTTGGTAATTTTCTTCTTGATCTCATCTCTGACCCACCTATCATTCTATCATTCAGCATAAGATTATTTAGCTTCCATGTTTTTTGTATGAGTCTTCAGATTCCAGTTTTACTGAGTTCGACTTTTATTCCATGGTTGTCTGAGAAGTTGCAAGGAGTAATTTCTATTTTTTTAAGTTTGCTGAAGTTAGACTTGTGACCTAAGATGTGATTGATTTTGGAGTATATTCCATGGGCTGATGAGAAAAATGTGTATTCAGTTTTGTTAGGATGAAATGTTCTGTAGATGTCTGTTAAATTCAAATGTTGGATGGTTAAGTTTAAATCTAAAATTTCTTTGCTTGGCTTCTTATTGGAAGACCTATCCAATACTGCCAAAGGAGTGTTGAAATCTTTGACTATTATGGAGCTGGAAGATATGAAGTTGCTCATGCCTGTTAGAGTTTCTCTTAAAAATTGAGCTGCATTCTGATTTGGTGCATAAATATTAGTAATTGAAATCTTATATTGAGTATTACCCTTATCAAATATAAATTGACCATCCTTATACTTGCTTACTTTTGTTGGTTTAAAGCCTATTGTATCTGTAAATAAAATTGCAACACCTGCTTTATTCTGCTTTCCATTTGCCTGGAAAATAGATGACCATCCCTTCATCCTGAGTCTCTATTTATCTTTTAAGGTAAGATGAGATTCTTGTATGCAGCATATATCTGGCCTGAGTTTTTGTGTTCAGTCAGTCAACCTGTGCCTCTTTAGGGGAAAATTTAAGCCATTCACATTAATTGAGATTATTGATAATCCTGGTAAAATTTTGGGTGTCAAGTTTTTCCAATGTCCAGTGGTCATTTTTAGTCCTTTTGCCACTATGTAAATTGGAATTTGATCAAAAGTTTTTGACTGCGTTTACTTTTGTGGTTGAGGATTACATTGGTTATTATGGAGGACAGGTCTGAGAATATCCTGGAGTTATGGCAAATTTCTTCAACATGTGAATGTCATTAAAGGATTATTTCTCTATCATAAATGAAACTCAGTTTAGCTGGATACAGGATCCTGGGTTGCAAGTTGTTTTGTTTTAGGAGATTAAAAGTCAATGACCACCCTCTTCTAGCCTGAAAGGTTTCAGCAGAGAGATCTGCAGTTATTTTAATATTATTCCCATTGTAGGTTATGGTTTTCTTACATCTGGCAGATTTTAGAATTTTCTCTTTCATATTAACTTTAGTGCAATTAATTATGATGTGCCTGGGGGATGTCTTATTTGGGTTGAGATGTTCTGGGGTTCTGAAACTGTCTGCTATCTGAATTTCAGAATCTCTTGGCATATCTAGAAAGTTCACTTTCACAATTTCATGAAGAAGGGCCCCTGTGTTTTGTGAAGCAAATTCGTCGCCCTCAGGGATTCCTATAAGGTGAATATTAGTTTTCTTCAAATTATCCCAGAGCTCTCTGAGAGAATGATCCGTTTTTGCTTGCCATTTCTCTTCCTCTGGGAGAGCTTGGGCGCATTCAAAAGCTTTGTCTTCAGTGTCAGAGATCCTTTCTTCTACCTGCTTCATTCTGTTAGCGAGGAATTCTACCATATTTTTCATATTTTTGAGGGCTGCAAACTCTTGCCTCAATGTGTCAAAATATTTGGTCATTTTTTCTTTGAAATTGAATTCTTGAGATATCTTTTGAATAATTCCTTGAAATTCTGATTTTTCTCCTTTCCTTCATTCTGTTGATCTTATTTACTATCCAGACTCTGATATCGATTTCTGACACCTTAGCCATCTGTTTATGGATGGGATCTTCAGTTACATGTGCCATATCCTTCCTTGAGAGAGATTGATCTCTGGTTATTCATGTTACTGGAGTTTTTCTGCTGGTTCTGCCCCATGCTTAATTTATACCATTTGGCTAGATGAGCAGATAAGGAGAAGTTGGGTTGGGGTCTCCAGGAGTAGTGATTAACTAGCCCTTTTCCCAAAGGCTGGGACTCATGTCTGTACCTTTTCTCCTAGAGCTTTGCCAAGGACCCATACAGTCCTATGGCCTGAGAAGCTGGGTGCCTCCTTGGTTTGGTGGGGCTACGTAGCTCTGTCTTGCTTTCAGCTGGTCTTTGTTGTACCGTAGTAAATCAGTTACTCTGGGTTGAAGTCTCAGCTGTGGAAAAATACCAGCAATTAAGTCACCCCGCTCCCTACAGGCAATAATTGGAAAAGGAAAATCACACCTTCCCACAACCACACACATAGAGTACCAGTTTGGATAGTCCTCGGGTCATTGGCCCAGTTCAAGAGGTCCAAATCAATTGACCCAGTCAGCATTAGTTTCAGGTGGGGAAGTTCAAAAGGTCTCTGACAACTAGATAGCAGGGGTCTGCTGGCAACTCAGGTACGACTGCCTCTGGTGCCCCTTGAGGTCGGAAGGAGCAACCTAGCAAATAAATTAGTCTGGAAAGGTTGATGCCTCCTTCCCCACCTTGTACCTCTGTTACACCCAGTCATTGGTAATCCCACAGGGCTATGACCCAGTTCACCCCAGTGAGCAGATGCCCCAGGGGTTTACACCTGCCTGAGTCAGAGGAAGATCTATGTCTCTTCAGCCAGGTCAAAGTTCTTGGCCACTGTCTGGCAGGGGGAGGTGAGGCCTGACAACCTCGGGTGCTTAATGGAGGCTGGGGTGGTTCACTCAGTTCCAGCCCTGCCCCTGTTTGATGTTGCTGGCAGAACAGCACAACTTCACAGAGTTTGTTTCTGTCCCGCTATCAGACGCTACTTGAGGTGATAGAAACCACAACTCTGTTCCGGGTAGCGGCAAGCAATTAGAGCTCACCCTGAGCTGTCAGTTCCAGCCTCTGCCTGCCTGCCTTTGTGTTAGCTATGATCCCCTCAGGGCTGAGTGCATCTTAGTCTCAGTAAAGCAGTCCCTTGGGTCATCCCTGCCCTGGAAGTATGCCGTCTCTGCACGTGTGAATTCTAGTCCCCGCGCTCAGTTTACTCACTTCCCAGAATTGTCTGCCAGTGGCTGCCACTGGAGAAGATGCCTGGCTTCCTCTGGTTGCCTTGAGAGATAGGTGTGTCTGTCCAGGATAGCCCCAGGGGTATAAGCCTTATTGTTCCCACTGCTGCTATTTTTCTGTGCCTGGGCGCCCACCGCAGCTCCTGTATTGTTCCCTCTCAGCTGACCATCCTCTCCTTACTCCCATGCCACAGAATCAGCACTGTCAAGCAAGGGCCCTTCTCCTTCCACTCCTCTTGAGAAAATGCCCAAGAATCTGGACTCCATGGGGGACAGGCTTCCAGACCTTGGGGTGAGAGAGGACCGGAGTGCTGGGAGTTCAGAGTTGCAGGTAGAAAATATATACAGTTTTATACAGTTTTATGCGTGGCAGGAGAGTGCCATGGCACCCTAGTATGGGTAGGAGGTCCAGTTTTTAGAGGATCTCTCCCATGGGTTTGAATGGGAGGATGTTTGAACTCTGCACTTATTTGTATGAAGTTTACTACAAGCCCTTCTCATGGGGGAGGGGACTCCTGTCCACTTGGTGATGGATTTAGTGTCTTTTGTTTTTACCTTTGGGGTTGTAGCTTGCCTCAGCAGGGTTGGTGTGTGTTCTTAAACTTTCTCTCTTGGCTCTGCTCCAAACCATCAGTTTACTTGCTAAACTTCCATCTTTTAACTCTCCTTCTGGATGGGAGCCTCAGTGGAAAGCTGGCTGCAGTCCACCATCTTACCTCTTTGTTTATGTTTTCAAAGAACCAGCTTTTGGTTTCATTGATCTTCTGAATGATTTTTTTTCAAATTTCATTTAGTTCTGTTTTAATTTTGGCTATTTTTTTTCTGCTGCTGGGTTTGGGGTTGCTTTGTTCTTCCTTTTCCAGTTGCTTGTGATGACCCATTAGGTTATTGACATCATCTTTTCTGTTTTATTGATAAGGGCTTATTTATGAGCAAAGGCAGTCCTAAGAGGGAAATTTATAGCATTGAAAGCTCTCATCAATAAAACAAAAAAGATGATGTCAATCATCAACCCACAGGTTTTGATAATCTGTGTCTTCATTATCATTTTGATCCAAAAATTCGATCGTTTCTTTCTTAATCTCATCTTTTATCCATCTATCATTCAGCCTAAAGGTTATTTCATTTTCATGATTTTGAGTATGAAGATTACTGTAGCTTTTGAGTTCAACTTTTATTCTATGGTGGCCTGAGAAGATACAAGGAATAATTTCTTTTCTTTTAAACTTGTTGAGGTTAGACTTGTGTCTGAATATATGATTGATTTTGGAGGATGTTCTATGGGCTCAGGAGTAGAATGTGTTTTCAGTTTTATTAGGATGAAATATTCAGTAAATGTCTGTTAAGTTCATTTGTTCTAGGGTCAAGTTTAAGTCTGTTATATCTTTGTTTAATTTTTTTAGGAAGATCTATTTAGAACTGACAAAGGGGTATTAAAAATCTCCAACTATTATAGTGCAAGAAGATATCAAATTGTTCCTATCCATTAGGGTTTGTTTTATAAATTCAGGATCATTTAGGTAGGGTGCATAAATGTTAATTAATTAAATCTCTTTGTATTGAGTGTTTCCCCTTGACAAATATGTAGTCTTTCCTTATCTTTGTTGGTTTAAATCCTATTTTATCTGCAAATAAAATTTAAACTCCTTCTTTTCCTGATTTCCATTTACCTGTATTATAGATGTATATCCCTTCACTCTGAGTCTTTTTTTATCCTTTGAGGTATGGTGAATCTCTTGTGTACCACAGATACCTGGGCTGGGTTTTGTAGCCAATCAGCCAAACTGTGCCTCTTTAGATGAGAATTTAAGCCATTCACATTAATTGAAATAATTTATAGGTATGGCAGTGTTTTGGCCTCTCAAAGGAAGAACATTCCAATCTGAAACCCAGCAGAAGAAAAGAACCAAAATTAATAAATCAAAAAGTTGGTTTTTTGAAAAGGTCAATAACATAGGTAAACCTTTGGCCAGCCTAACCACGAAAAAAAAAAAGCAAAATCTCTAATTTCATCAATCAGGAATGGTAAAAACGAAATAACAACAGACCCCTCAGAAATTAAAAAAATCCTTAATGAATATTACAAGAAACTTTATTCTTGGAAATATGGAAACCTGAAGGAAATTGAATAATACTTGGAAGTATGCCACCTTCTAAGACTTAGCCAGAATGAAGTGGAAATGTTGAACAGGCTTATATCAAGTTCTGAAATAGCATCAACTATACAAAATCTCCCTAAAAAGAAAAGCCTGGGACCAGATGGCTTCATATCAGAGTTCTACCAAATCTTTATAGAGGAACTAATACCTATATTACTTAACCTTTTCCAAAATATAAAAAAAGAATGAATACTACCCAAGAGATTCTATGAGGCAAATATGACCTTGATCCCCAAACCAGGAAAGGACCCAATACGAAAATAAAATTAGGGAGTGAGGGGCAAGATAGCCAACTGGTGCCGGCCTCCAACTGACGCTCCTGTCCAGAGGGAAGGAGAGTGTCCAGAAAATACCCAATAAATTTGAAGACTGGGAGCCCAGCAGAGAGAGAAGAGTGATATCTGCAGGACACCTCTGCTGAGGCAAATTGCAACTCCAAGAAAGCAATCTTCAGGTACATAATGCACCCCAAAGGAAAAGTCTCCGTCCCCTCCCCCAAGAAAGTTGTGTTTTTCTCTTTGTTTTCTCTTCTTTTGCTCCTGTAAGTTTTCTATAAACCAGTGGTGAACTGAGGACCTATTATCTCACCCCACGTTTGACAGCTACAGGAACTTGGGTCTACTCCCCTAAATGGACCCTCTTGAGATTCTGAACATTCTCTCCCCAGGCAGAAAAAATTGAACTTACATTTTCACTACCATTTTGAATTTCCGGTCCACCCTTCCCCCCTTGCCTGCAGAGACACTGAGGGGAGACCCAAGAGCAGGGTTCCCACCCCTGTGGGACCAGTTGCCCTGTCCTGGCCCTACAGTGGGAGAATTGTTGGAGCTGTGCACTCCATGGGTTGAGGCATGGGGATCCCTGCTCCTCCCACCACCCCAGCCAGGATCCCCAAGGACTGATAGAGCCGCACATTCCGCAGGCTGCTGCAGGGACGATGCCTGCTTTTCCTGCCACTCCCACTGGGCCTAGAGCCCTGCATTCTGTGGGTGGCAGCACAGGCAGTCCCTGCTCCTCCTGCCACCACTGCTGGGTGCCCCGAGGACTGCTAGAGCAGCGCATTACATGGGCAGTGGCAGGGGCAATCCCACATCCTGCCACCACCACCCTGTGTCCTGAGGACTGCCAGAGCTGCACACATTTCGCGGGTGGCAGTGCGGATGATTCCAGGTCCTCCTGCCACCCACACTGGACCTAGAGCTGCCTGTTCCACGAATGGCAGTGGAGGCAATCCCTGCCCCTCATGCCACACCTGCTGGGTGCCCCAAGGACTGCTAGAGCTGTGTGCTCCCAGCACCCCCAGCCAGAGTCCCGAGAACTTCAAGAGGGCAGTCAGTTGAGAGGGAAATACACTGGAGCAACGGTACCCCTAGGCAAAGAGTAGCAGCTGCAGCAGTGAGAACAATAAGGCTCACACCCCTGAGGTTTTTCCAGACAGACATGCTCTGTCTCTCTGGGCAACCAGAGGAAACCCATATCTTCTCTGGTGGTAGCCACAAGTGTAACAGTTCTGAGACAGACTCCAAACAGTGAAAAATTCAGCATGGGGCACAATCAGCAGAAAAACTCAGGCAACATGAATAATCAGAGTAGATCAACTCCTCCAAGGAAGGATATAGCAGATGCAATTGAAAATCCCATCTATAAACAGATGGCTGAGATGTCAAAAATTGAGTTCAGAGTCTGGATAGCAAATAAAATTAACAGAATGGAGGAAAGGATGAAATTCAAATTTCAAGAAATTATCCAAAAGATGTCTCAAGAATTCAATGATTTCGAAGATAAAGTGACCAAAGATTTTGATACATTGAGGCAAGAGTTTGCAGCCTTCAAAGATCTGAAAAATATGGTAGAATCCCTCCATGACAATGGAAAAGGCAGAAGAAAGGAAATCTGACATTGAAGACAAAGCTTTTGAATGTGGCCACCCAATCAAGGAGGAAGAGAAATGGTGAGCAAAAGCAGATCATTTTCTCAGAGAACTCTGGGATAACGGGAAGATAACTAATATTTGCCTTACAGGAATCCCCGAAGGCAATGAGATTGCTTCACAAAACACAGAGGCTCTTCTTCATGAAATTATGAAAGAAAACTTTCCAGATATGCCAAGAGATTCTGAAATTCAGATAGCAGACAGTTTCAGAACCCCAGGATGACTCAACTTGAATAAGACATTCCCCAGGCAGATCATAATTACCTTCACTAAAGTTAATATGAAAGATAAAATTCTAAAAGTAGCTAGATGTAAGAAAACCATAACATACAAGGAGAAGAACATTAGAATGACTGCAGATATCTCTGCTGAAATGTTTCAGGCTAGAAGAGGGTGGTCATTGACTTTTAATCTCGTAAAACAAAACAACTTGCAACCCAGGATCCTGTATTCACCTAAAATGAGTTTCATTTATGATGGAGAAATTAAAGATTTTAATGACATCCACATGTTGAAGAAATTTGCCATAACTAAACCAGCTCTTCAGGATATTCTCAGACTGATCCTCCATAATGAACAGCGCAATCCTCCACCACAAAAGCACACTGACTCAGAAACTTTTGATCAAATTCCAACTTCCCCAGTGGAGAAAGGACTAAAAATGTCCACTGGACTTTCAAAAAACTTGATACCCAAAATTTTACCAGGCTTATCAATATTCTAAATCAATGTGAATGGCTTAAATTGTCCTCTAAAGAGGCACAGATTGGCTGACTGGATACAAAAGCTCAGGCCAGATATCTGATGCTTACAAAAATCTCATCTTACAATAAAAGATAAATATAGACTCAGAATGAAGGGATGGTCATCTATATTCCAGGCAAATGGAAAGCAGAAAAAAGCAGGTGTTGCAATTTTATTCACAGATATAATAGTCTTTAAACCAACAAAAGTGTGCAAAGATAAGTATGGTCACTTTACATTTTTTAAGGGTAATACTCAGTATGATGAGATTTCAATTATCAATATTTATGCACCCAACCAGAATGGACCTCAATTTATAAGACACATTCTAATAGACATGAGGAACTAGATTTCTCCCAGCTGCATAATAGTAGGAGACTGTAATACTCCTTTGGCAATGTTGGATAGATCCTCCAACAAGAAGCTTAGTAAATAAATTTTATATGTAAACTTTATCATTCAAAATTTGGATTGAACCGACATCTACAGAACATTTTAATCTAACAAAAACTGAATACACATTTTTCTCATCAGCCCTTGGAACATACTCCAATATTGATCACATCTTAGGTCATAAGTCTAACCTCAGCAAATATAAAAGAATAGAAATTATTCCTTGCATCTTCTTAGACAACCATGGAATAAAAGTTGAACTCAGTAACAACAGGAATCTGCAGACTCATGCAAAAACATGGATGCTAAACAACTTTATGCTGAATGATAGCTGGGTCAGAGATGAGATCAAGAAAGAAATTACCAAATTTTTGGAAGAAAAAAATATAAAGACAAAAATTATCAGAACCTCTGCGATACCACTAAGTCAGTACTAAGAGGAAAATTTATAGCACTGCAAACCTTCCTCTAGACAACAGAAAGAGAGGAAGTTAACAACTTAATGGGGCATCTCAAGCAAATGGAAAAGGAAGAATATTCCAATCCCAAACCCAGCAGAAAAAAAAAGAAATAACAAAAATTAGAGCAGAATTAAATGAAATTGAAAACAAAAGGATCATACAACAGATCAATAAATCAAAAAGTTGATATTTTGAAAAGATCAATAAAATAGATAAAGCTTTGACCAACCTAACCAAGAAAAAAGGAATAAAACTCTAATTTCATCTATCAGAAATGGTAAAGACAAAATAACAACAGACCCCTCAGAAATTCAAAAAATCCTTAATGAATATTATAAGAAAATTTATTCCCAGAAATATGAAAATCTGAAGGAAATCGACCAATACTTGCAAGCACACTACCTTCCAAGACGTAGGCAGAATGAAGTGGAATGTTGAACAGGCCTATGTGAGGTTCTGAAATAGCATCAACTATACAAAATCTCCCCCAAAATATAATCCCGGGACCAAATGGCTTCACATCAGAATTCTACCAAAGCTTTAAAGAGGAACTAGTACCTATATTACTTCAACTTTTCCAAAATATAGAAAAAGAAGGAATACTACCCAATACATTCTATGAGGCAAACATCACCCTGATCCCCGAGCCAGGAAAAGACCCAATAAGAAAAGATATTTACAGACCAATGTCATTAGTGAATATTAATGTGAAAATATTCAACACGATCCTAACAAACAGAATCCAGCAACACATCAAACAAATTATACACCATGACTAAGTGGGTTTTATCCCAGAATCTCAAGGCTGATTCAACATGTGTAAATCTACAAATGTAATTTATCACATAAACAAATTAAAGAACAAAGACCATATGATTCTCTCAATTGATGCAGAAAAAGCTTTTGATAATATCCAGCTTCCGTTCATGATTAGAACACTTAACAAAATAGGTATGGAAGGGACATTCCTCAAATTGATAGAGACCATCTACAGCAAACCCACAGCCAATATCGTATTGAATGGAGTTAAATTGAAATCATTTCCACTTGGATCAGGAACCAGGCAAGGTTTTCCATTGTCTCCATTCCTCTTTAACATTGTAATGGAAGTTTTAGCCATCGCAATTAGGGAAGAAAAGGCAATCAAGGGTATCCATATAGGAGCAGAAGAGATCAAAGTTTCACTCTTCACAGATGATATGATTGTGTACCTAGAAAATACCAGGCATTCTACTACAAAACCCTTAGAAGTGATCAAGGAGTACAGCACCGTCTCGGGTTACAAAATCAACACTCATAAATCGGTAGCCTTTGTATATACCAACAGTAGTCAAGCTGAAAAATAGTCAAGAACTCTATTCCATTCACAGTAGTGCCAAAGAAGATGAAATATCTGGGAGTTTACTTAACAAAGGATGTGAAAGATCTCTATAAAGAGAATTATCAAACTCTAAGGAAATAAAGAGCTGAAAATGTTAACAAATGGAAAAACATACCATGCTCATGGCTGCGAAGAATTAACATCGTTAAAATGTCCATACTAACCAAAGCAATATATAATTTTAATCCAATCCTTATTAAAGCTCCACTGTCATACTTTAAAGATTTCAAAAAAACACTTCTTTTTATATGGAATCAGAAAAAAACATGAATAGCCAAGATATTACTAAGAAATAAAAACAAAGCAGGAGGAATCACACTACCAGACATCTGTTTATACTATAAATTGATAGTGATCAAACAGCATGGTACTGGCACAAAAACAGAGAGATAGATGTATGGAACAGAAGAGAGAACCAAGAAATGAACCTAGCTAATTATCATTATCTGATCTTTGATAAGCCAATTAAAAACATTGAGTGGGGAAAAGATTCCCTATTTAACAAATGGTGCTGGGCAAACTGGCTGGCAACCTGTCGAAGACTGAAACTGGACCCACACCTTTCACCATTAACTAGTAAGATAGACTCTCACTAGATTAAAGATTTAAACTTAAGACATGAAACTATAAAAAAACTATAAAAATACTCTCACACCTTTCACCATTAACTAGTAAGATAGACTCTCACTAGATTAAAGATTTAAACTTAAGACATGAAACTATAAAAATACTAGAAGAACCTGTAGGGAAAACACTTGTAGAAATTGGCCTGGGTGAAAATTTTATGAGAATGACCCCCGGACAATTGAAGCAACATCAAAAATATTCTACTGGGACCTGATCAAACTGAAAAGCTTCTGCACAGCCAGACCACAGTAAGTAAAGCAAGCAGACAGCCTTCAGAATGGGAGAAGATATTTGCAGGTTATGTCTCTGACAAAAGTTTAATAACCAGAATCCACAGAGAACTCAAAAGTATTAGCAAGTGAACCCATCTCAGGGTGGGCAAAAAACTTGAATAGAAACTTCTCTGAAGAAGAC
>NW_003852634.1:1412660-1414766 GCF_000181295.1 Otolemur garnettii | reverse complement strand
CTAGGTCATGGAAGAATACAAGTGCCCATCGACCCAGGAATGGATCAATAAATCGTGGTATATGTACACCATGGAATACTATGCAGCCCTAAAGAAGGATAGAGACTTTACCTCCTTCATGTTTACGTGGATGGAGCTGGAAAATATTCTTCTTAGCAAAGTATTTCAAGAATGAGAGAAAAAGTATCCAATATACTCTGCCCTATTATGAAATTACAGCCCCAAAATATGGAGAAATGGGAGTGGGAGGGAAGGAGAGAGGGGAGAATGGATGGAGGGAGGGTGATTGGTGGGATCATGCCTATGATCTATCCTATAATGGTACATGCGAATTTTTCTAAAAGTAGGATATAAATGTCTTAACACAATAACTAAGAAAATGACATGAAGGTTATGTTAACCAGTTTGATGAAAATATTTCAAATTTTTTTTTATAAAAACAGCACACTGTACCCCATGACAGTATCAATGTACACAGCTATGATTTAATAAAAAAAGAGAAGAAAATTATAAACCAATATCACTAATGAATACTGATGCAAAAATATTCAACAAGATCCTAACAAACAGAATCCAGCAACGCATCAAACAAATTATACACCATGACCCAGTGGGTTTTATCCCAGACTTCAAGCTGGTTCAACATATGTAAATCTATAAATATATTTCATCACATAAACATATTAAAAAACAAAGACCATATGAGTCTCTCAATTGATGCAGAAAAAGCTTTTGATAATATCCAGCATCGCTTCATGATCAGAACACTTAAGAAAATTGGTATAGAAGGGACATTCCTTAAGCTCTTAGAAGCCATCTACAGCAAACTCACAGACAATATCGTATTGAATGGAGTTAAATTGAAATCATTTCCACTCAGATCAGGAACAAGGCAAAGTTGACCATTGTCCCCATTGCTCTTTAACATTGTAATGGAAGTTTTTAGCCATCGCAATTAGGGAAGAAATGGTGATCAAGGGTATCCATATAGGGTCAGAAAAGATTAAACTTTTAGTCTTTGCAGATGATATGATTGTGTATCTGGAAAACACCAAGGATTCTACTACAAAACTCTCAGAAGTGATTAAGGAATACAGCAGTGTCTTGGGTTATAAAATCAACACTCATAAATCCATAGCCTTTATATATACCAAAAACAGTCCAACTGAAAAAACAATCAAGGACTCTATTCCATTCAGAGTAGTGCCAAAGAAGATGAAATATTTGGGAGTTTACCTAACAAAGGATATGAAAGATCTCTATAAAGAGAATTATGAAACTCTAAGAAAAGAAATAGCCAAAAATGTTAACAAATGGAAAAACGTACCATATTCATGACTGGGAAGAATCAACATTGTTAAAATGTCCATACTACCTGAAGCAATATATAATTTTAATCCAATTCCTATTAAAGCTCCACTGTCATAATTTAAAGATCTTGAAAAAATAATACTTAATTTTATATGGAATCAGAAAAAAACATGAATAGCCAAGACATTACTCAGATATGAAAACAAAGCAGGATGAATCACTACTATACCTCAAAATATACTGTAAATCAATAGTGATCAAAACAGCGTGGTACTGGCACAAAAGCAGAGAGGTAGATGTATGGAACAGAATAGAGAACTAAGAGATGAACCCAGCTACTTAGCGTTATCTGATCCTTGACAAGCCAATTAAAAAACATTGAGTGGGGAAAAGATTCCCTATTTAACAAATGGTGCTGGGCGAACTGGCTGGCGACCTGTAGAAGACTGAAATTGGACCTATACTTTTCACCATTAACTAAGATATACTCTCTCGATTAAAGATTTAAATTTAAGACATGAAACTATAAAAATACTAGAAGAAAGTGTAGGGAAAACACTTGTAGAAATCGGCCTGGATGAAAATTTTATGAGGATGACCTCCTGGACAATTGAAGCAACATAAAAAATATTCTACTGGGACCTGATCAAATTGAAAAGCTTCTGCATGGTGAAGAACACAGTAAGTAAAGCAAGAAGACAGCCCTCAGAATGGGAGAAGATATTTGCAGGTTATGTCTCTGACAAAGGTTTAATAACCAGAATCCACAGAGAACTCAAATGTATTAGCAAGAAA
>NW_003852634.1:1405526-1412134 GCF_000181295.1 Otolemur garnettii | reverse complement strand
TATGATTTAATAAAAAAAAAAGGCAGGCACACAAAGACAAATATCACATGTTCCTATTCATACATGGTGGCTCAAAAAGTGGATTTTGTGTACATACAGAGTTGGTTAATGGTTGCCAAAGTCTGAGAAGAGTAGAGAAAAAGGCAATGAAAAAAGTGATTGGTTAATGGGTAGAAAAATATAATTATATAAATGAAATTAATCTGGTGTTTGATAGTAGAGTAGGGTGACAATATATAATAGAGGGTATCCTTGAAAGTCATCTTACAAAGGAAAATGGGAAATTGTAGCTAAATATACCTTTGTTTACAAAATATTCATTATAACATTTTAATAAAATTTTAATAAATATTAAATAATATTAAAATAAAATTTTAATAAATTATTTTTAAAAATGTTCTCCACATATTGGCTGCCTTTTTCTATACACACATGAAGTCCTCTCTCCCACTCATGATGAACACATTCTTAGATATGTTATGTGTATTTTTGAATTTTCCTATGTTTTGAGACTTTTGAAATACCCCATAATTAATAACAATGCATTGCATGTAAGGGATGTCCAGAAAATATCCAGCCATGTACATCTCTACTTACCATATTACATTGCTGGATATTTTCTGCACAGTCCTCATAGTTGAAAATAGCTAGGAGAAAAGAACTGGAATTTTATTAACACAGCAAAAAGATAAATGTGTGAGGACATGGGTATCCCAATTACCCTGAGTTGATCATTACAAATTGTATGTATGTATCAAAATATCATGTATATCCTAAAATATGCCCAATTATAATGTATTAATAAAAATAAAGACAATCACTATGCTGAGAGAAATTATTTGCATATCACAAGTCTAATAAAATGTTGCATCTAGAATATAAAAGAATTCCAATAATTCAATGATAAGACAAATATTGGAATAGACATTTCTCTCAAGAAGAGAAAGAATGAAAAGATCCTCAATATGAATATTAGAAACCACTTCACAATTACTAGAATGACTACCATCAGTACAATAGAAAATAACAAATGTTGAGAATAATGTGGAGGAACTGAAACACTAGTTATTGCTTATGTAAAATGTCACAGTGTTGGAAAGTGATTTAACGGTTTCTAAAAACATTAAACACCTAGAACACTTGTATCACTGTAATATTTAAAACTTTTTTATTCAGATTAAAATGAGGGTAGAAATGATTAGGTTACATTGTTTGCATTTCTAAGGTAAAGTTCAAGTTGTAATTGAGCCCTTCATCCAGGAGTGTGGGGCATACCCTTTCACTGTGTTCATTACATGAGAGTTCATGATTCCCCCCCTTTCCTCCCTTTCTCTATTTCCTCTTCCCTGCTCTCCCACAACTGAATATACTTGTGTTTTCCTCTTATGTGAGTGTGTAGTCATTTTTCTATTTGTTTCATATTAGTATTGAATACAATGAGTACTTGCATTTCCATTCTTGTGGTACTTTACTAAGAAGACTGTGTTTCAACTTCATCAAGGTAAATACAAAATGTAAAGTCTTCACTTGTTTTTATGGCTGAATCGTAGTCTATGGTATACATACACCACTGTTTACTAATCCATTCATGGGTTGATGGGCACTTGGGTTGCTTCCATGTCTTGGCAATTGTGAATTGAGCTTTAGGAAATTTAATGTTTATTCTAGTGCAAATGTCCTTATCTTTAAATATTTTTTTTCTTCTGTGTAAATAACTATTAATGGGATTGTGTGTAACAGACCATATAACTCAAGGGAAGGAGAAGTGAGAGTTAAGCTTTGAACACTCTGTAACTATAAGAAACACCTGTAACAGCTTGGTAATATAACACCTTTTGATAAGGGCATGGGGAAGGGATTAGGTTCTCCTTAATATGAAAGCACAAACATCAGCGCTTGGCAGTCTCTACACCTGTGGTGCAAATAGCCATGGGATCACATCTATAAATGGAAGAGGTTAATTAATAACAGGAGAGGTTAGTTAATTGGTTCATTCTTTCACGGACTCCCTCACTTGGACTCTTTGCTCCTGCTTGCAGAGTATCTGCCTGGAGCCATTCTAAGAAGACAGCTTAGTATTCCATGGTGTACATATACCATAGTTTATTGATCCATTCGTGGATTGATGGGCACGTGGGCTTCTTCCATGATCTGGCAATTATGAATTGTGCTGCAGTAAACATTCTGATACAAACATCTTTATTGTACTGTGATTTTTTATCTTCTGGGTATATACCTAATAGTGGAATTGTAGGATCAAATGGCAAGTCTATTTTTAGTTCTCTAAGTGTTCTCCAGGAACACTTAGAGAAAAGGAACATATTAAATTGCATTCCCACCAGCAACGTAGAAGTGTTCCATTTTCTCCACATCTACGCCAGCAACTCTGGTTTTGGGATTTTGTGATATGGGCTAATCTTACTGGAGTTAGGTGATATCTCAAAGTAGTTTTGATTTGCATTTCTCTAATGATTAAGGATGGTGAGCATTTTTTCATATATCTATAGGCCGCATGCCTGTGGAATACTATGCAGCCCTAAAGAAAAACAAAGACTTTACCTCCTTCATGTTTACATGGATGGAACTGGAAAATGTTCTTCTTAGCAAAGTATCACAGGAATGGAAGAAAAAGTATCCAATGTACACAGCCCTTCTATGGAACTAATATATACTTCTCAAATGAAGGAAACAACTTAATTCTAGCCCAAGAATATGGTGAGGAGGTGGGGAAGGGGAGGGAAGAAGGGTGGCTGGCTGGTGGGAGGTTAACCGGAAAGATCACCTATATTTCTGTCTAACAAGGGTACAAGTGAACTTTTCTAGAAATAGAATGTAAATGTTTTGACACAATGACTATGCAAATTACATGAAATTTATGTGAACCAGCTTGATGAAAGTATTTCAAAATGTATATGAAAACACTACACTGTACCCCCTGTTTGCATTAATGTATACAGCTATCATTTAATTAAAAAAAATATATAAAAAAAATTTCAAATTGTATATAAAACCAGCACATTGTACCCCATGATTGCATTAATGTACACAGCTATGATTTAATAAAAAATAAATAAAAATTTGACCTGAAAAAAAAAGACTACAGTTTAATGTTTATTTAGATATTGAAAAAAAAATAAAGCACATAAATAAAAAAAAAAAAAGAAGACTGCTAAGATTTACTCTCCTACTAAGACTGTTTCTCTCCCTCGAGGACTTCTTTTCTCTCTCTTTCTCCCTCTGCTAAGATGAATAGCCCTCAGGCACCTAAGGGAAGTTGATCCGGAGTAAGGTATCACAGCAGCCCATGTCTGGACAATAGATAAGCTGGGGCTGGAGACCTGGCCAGTCCTGGCCCTGACAATTGTATGACAAAATGAAAGATCTAAATTAGCTTTCTGAGACTTCTCCATACTTCTTTCCATAGAGGCTGTACTAGTTTGCAATCCCACCAGTAGTACAAAAGTGTTTGCTTCTCTCCACAGCCACATCAGCATCTACAGCTTTAGGACTTTATGGCATGGGCACTGGGGTTAGGTGGTATCTCAGGGTGGTTTACATTTTCATTTCTTTGACAATTAGAGATGATGAGCACTTTTCATGTGTTTCTTGTCCATTCATCTGTCTTCTTCAGAGAAATTTCTGTTCAAGTTTCTTGCCCACTTACAAATGCGATTATTTGCTCTTTTCTTATTGATTAATTTGAGTTCTCTGTAGATTCTATTTATCTTTAGTCCTTTGTCAGATTTATAGCATGCAACTATCTTTTCCCATTCCAAAGCTTGCCTATTTGCTTTAGTTGTACCCATGGCTGTGCAAAAGCTTTTTAGTTTGATTATGTCCCATTTATTTACTTTTGATGCTGCTGCAATTGCCAAGGAGGTCTTCATAAAGTTTTTGCCCAGACTGGTAGCATCCAGTGTTTTTCGAACACTTTCTTCTGGGATTGTTATTGTTTTTTACCTAAAATTTAATCTTTTATACAGTAAGAGTCAATTTTTTCAAGTGGTGAGAGGTGTGGGTCCAGTTTAAGGCTTCTATATGTGGCTAACCAGTTCTGCCAGCACAATTTATTAAATGGTGGTTTAAATAATGGCTTCTTTTCTTCCATTGCATTTTGTTTGTTTTATCAAAGATCAGATGGAATAACATGGCTGATTTCATCTCTAAGTGCTCTATTTCATTCCATAGATCTATATCTCTATTTGTGTGCCACTACTATGCTGTTTTGATCACTGCATACTTGTAGTATAGCCTGAAATATGGTAACATAATACCTCCAGTATTGTTTTTATTTCATAGAATTTCATTGACTATTCAGATTTTATTTCTAGTTCCGTACAAAATGAAATACTATATAATCAAGTTCTTCAGAGTATGACATTGGTGATTTGATGAGGATTGCATTAAATCTGTAGATTGCTTTGGGTAGTATGGACATTTTAACAATGACAGTTCTTCACAGCCAAGACCATGGTATGTTCCTCCATTTGTTAATGTCTTCTGTGATTTTCTTTTCTTTTCTTTTTTTTTTTTTGAGACAGAGCCTCAAGCTGTCCCTCTGGGTAGAGTGCCGTGGCTTCACAGCTCACAACAACCTCCAACTCCTGGGCTCAAGCAAGTCTCCTGCCTCAGCCTCCCAAGTAGCTGGGACCACAGGTGCCCACCACAATGCCTGGCTATTTTTTGGTTGCAGCTGTCATTGTTGTTTGGCGGGTCCAGGCTGGATTTGAACCCGCCACCTTAGGTGTATGTGGCTGGCACCTTAGCCACTTGAGCCACAGGCGCCAAGCCTTCTGTGATTTCTTTTTTCAGAGTTTCATAGTACTCTCTGTGAAGATTTTTCATGTTCTTTGTTAGATATATTCCCAGGTATTTCATTTTCTTTGAAGCTACTGTGAAAGGTATTATGTCTTTGATTTGATTCTCACTCTGAATATTACTGGCATATAGAAAGGCTACTAATTTAGGGACATTGATTTTGAATCCCAAGTCATTAGTATATTCCTTTTAATTGAGTGGTAAATTAGCTTACAACTCTCAGATTTTTTTTTTTTTAATTTCAGGTTAATATGAGGGTACAAACAACTAGGTTACAAAACTAGCATTTTTTAAGTAGAATCCTATTTGTAGTTGTGTCCTGCACTCAAGACATGTGCCATATATCTTTACATTGTCAACATAGAGTTTTGTGTAGTAATCGGTGATGATCTTTTGTATCTCTGTGGTATCTGTTGTAATGTCCCCCTTTGTTTCTGACTGAAATTATTAAAGATCTTACTTTTATATTCCTGGTTAATCTGGCTAAGGGTTTAACAATTTTATTAATCTTTCTTTTTTTTTATTAAATCATAGCTATTTACATTAATGCAATCTTGGGGTATAATGTGCTGGTTTTATATATCATTTGAAATATTTTCATCAAACTGGTTAACATGGACTTTACTGCATTTTCTTAGTTATTGTGTTCAGACATTTATACTCTACACTTAGTAAATTTAACATGTACCCTTATAAAATGCACCATAGGTGTGGTATCACCAATTACCTCCCTCCACCCATCCTCCCCATCCCCTCCCCTCCCTCTCCTCTTTCCCCTAATTCTTGCGCTATAGTTGGGTTATAGCTTTCACATGAAAGCTATAAATTGGTTTCATAGTAGGCCTGAGAACATTGGATACTTTTTGTTCCATTCTTGATATACATTCCTAAGAAGAATATGTTCCGGCTCCATCCATGTAAACATGAAAGAGGTAAAGTCTCCATCTTTTTAAAAGGCTGCATAATATTCCACGGTGCACATATACCACAATTTATTGGTCCATTCATGGGTTGATGGGCACTTGGGCTTCTTCCATGACTTAGGAATTATGAATTGGGCTGCAATAAACATTCTGGTGCAAATATTTTTGTTATAAAGTGATTTTTGGTCTTCTGGATATATACCTAGTAGAGGAATTGAAAGATCAAATGGCATGTCTATTTTTAGATCCCTAAGTGATCTCCCAACTTCTTTCCAAAAGAAACGTATTAGTTTGCATTCCCACTGGCAGTGCGAAAGTGCTCCATTTTCTCCATATCCACAACAACGTCTCTGGTTCTGGTTTTGGGATTTTGTGATATGGGCTAATCTTACTGGGGTTAGAAGATATCTCAAAGTGGCTTTGATTTGCATTTCTCTGATGATTAAGGATGATGAGCATTTTTTTATGTGTCTGTAGGCCGTGTGCCTGTGTTCTTCAGAGATGTTTCTCTTCAAGTCCCTTGCCCACCCTGAGATGGGATCACTTGTTCTTTTCTTGCTAATATGTTTGAGTTCTCTGTGGATTCTGATTATTAAACCTTTGCTGGAGACATAACCTACAAATATCTTCTCCCATTCTGAGGGCTGTCGACTAGCTTTACAAACTGTGTTTTTGGCTGTGCAGAAGCTTTTTAGTTTGATCTGATCCTAATAATGTATTTTCAGTGTTGCTTCAATTGCCTGGGGGGGGTCTTCCTCATAAAATATTCACCCAGGCAGATTTCTTCAAGTGTTTTCCCTGCACTTTCTTCTAGTATTTTTATAGTTTCATGTCTTAAGTTTAAATCTTTAATCCAGTGAGAGTCTA
>NW_003852634.1:1391446-1404056 GCF_000181295.1 Otolemur garnettii | reverse complement strand
GCCTGTTCAACATTTCCACTTCATTCTGACTAAGTCTAGGAAGGTGGCGTGCTTCCAAGTATTGTTCTATTTCCTTCAAACTTTTGTATTTCTGAGAATAAAGTTTCTTGTAATATTCATTAAGGATTTTTTTAATTTCTGAGGAGGTTGTTGTTATTTAATCTTTGCCATTTCTGATTGGTAAAATTAGAGATTTTACTCTTTTTTTTCATGGTTAGGTTAGCCAAATGTTTATCTATTATATTGACCTTCTCAGAAAACCAACTTTTTGATTTATTGATCTGTTGTATAAACCTTTTGTTTTCAATTTCATTTAATTCTCCTCTAATTTTATTTATTTCTTTTCTTCTGCTGATTTTGGCATTGGAATCTTCTCCCCTTTCCAGTTGCTTGAGATGTCTCATTAAGTTGTTAATTTCCACTCTTCCCATTCTCTTGAGAAATGCTTGCAGTGCTATAGATTTCCCTTTTAGGACTGCCTTTGAGATATCCTAGAGGTTCTGGTAATTAATATCTTCATTATCGTTTTGTTCAAAAATTTTGGTAATTTCCTTCTTAATTTCATCTATGATCCAGCTATCATTCAGCATAAGGTTATTTAGCTTCCATGTTTTTGTATATGTATGCAGATTTCTGTTGTTACTGAGTTCAAATTTTATTCCATGATGGTCTGAGAAGATGCAAGGAATAATTTCTATTCTTTTCAGTTTGCTGAGGTTAGTCTTGTGACCTACGATGTGATCAGTTTTGGAGGATGTTCCATAGGCTGATGAGAAGAATGTGTATTCAGTTTTGTTAGGATTAAATGTTCTGTATGTGTCTGTTAAATCCAACTGTTGAATGATTAAGTTTAAGCCTAAAATTTATTTGCTAATTTCTTATTGGAGGATCTATCCAACACTGCCAAAGGAGTATTAAAGTCTCCAACAATTATGGTGCTGGAGGAAGTCAAGTTGCTCATGTATGTTAGAGGCTATCTTATAAATTGAGGTGCATTCTGGTTGGGTGCATTTCATAATTGAACTCTCATCATGTTGAGTGTTGTCCTTAACAAATGAGAAGTGACCATCCTTATCTTTCTTTACTATGTTAGTTTAAAGCCTATTATATCTACGAATAAATTTGTCACACCTGCTTTTTTTCTGATTTCTATTTGCCTGAATTATAGATGACCATCCCTTCACCTTGAGTTTATAGTTACCTTTTAAGGTAAGATGAGATTCCTGTATGCAGCAGATATCTGGCCTGAGTTTTTGTATCCAGTCAGCCATCCTGTGCCTCTTTGGAAGACAATTTAAACTATTCACATTAATGGAGAATATTGGTACGCCTGGTAGAATTTTGGTCATTGAGTTTTTTGAAAGTCTAATGGACATTTTTAATCCTTTTGCCACTGTGGAACTTGGAATTTGATCATAAATTTCTGAGTAAGTTTACATTGGTGGTAGTAGATTGTGCTGTTCACTATGGCACATAGGTCTGAGAATATCCTGGACAGCTGGTTTAGTTATGGCAAATTTCTTCAACATGTGAATGTCATTAAAGTATTTAATTTCTCCATCATAGATGAAACTCATTTTAGCTGGATACAGGATCCTGGGTTAAAAGTTGTTTTGTTTTAGGTGGTTGAAGGTTAATGACCATCCTCTTCTGACTTGAAAAGTTTCATCAGAGAGATACGCAGTCATTCTAATATTCTTCCCCTTATAGATTATGGCTTTCTTATGTGTGGCTGCTTGCAGAATTTTCTCCTTCATGTTAACTTTGGTGAAGTTAATTATAATGGCAGATGTTTTATTCAGATTGAGTCATGCTGGGGTTCTGAAACTGTCTGCTATCAGAATTTCAGAATCCCTTGGCATTTCTGGGAAGTTCTCTTTGATTATCTGATGGAGTAGAGCATTTGGGCCTTTCAAAGACACCTAATTGCCTTCAGGAATTCCTATAAGGTGAGTATTAGTTTTCTTTGAATTACCCCAGAGCTCTCTGAGAGAATGACCAATTTTTGCTCTGCATTTCTCTTCCTCTTCAAGCTTTTGGGAGCATTCAAAACCTTTGTCTTCAATGCCAGAAATCCTTTCTTCTGCCTGCTCCATTCTGTTACTTAAGGATTCTACTATATTTCTCAGATCTTGAGATAACTTTTGAAATGCTCCTTGAATTTCTAATTCCAACTTTACCTCTATTCTGTTAACCTTATTTGCAATACAAATTCTGAATTTAATTTCTGATGTGTCAGCCATTTGTTTATGAATGGGATTTTCTGGTGTGTCCACTGTGTCATTCCTTGGAGGAGTTGACCTACTCTAAGTATTCATGTTGCCAGAGTTTTTCCACTGATTATGCCCCATGGTTATTTTACACTCTTGGCTAGATGAGCAAATAAGGTGAAGTTGTGTTGAGGGGGTCCTGGAGTAGGGATTAGCCAGCCCTTTGCCCAAGAGTTGGGACTGGTGTTTGTACCTTTTCCTCTAGAGCTTTGCAAAGGACCCAAACAGTACTACAGTGTGAAACATTGGGGTTGTTCTTGGTGTCATGGGGCTAAGTGGCTCTGTATTATTTTCAGCTGGTCTCTGTGCAATCCTAGTGAATCAGTAACTATGGGTTGAAGTCTCAGCTGTTGAGAAATACCAGCAACTAAGTCACCCTGCCTCCCAACAATTGGAAAAGGAAAATATAAATTTCCCACAACCACACACCCAGGGTACCACTTTGTATAGTCCTTGGGTGATTGGACCAGTTCAAGTGGTCCAAATCAATTATCCCAGTCAGCACTGGTGTCATGTGGGACAGTTGGAGAGTTCAAAATCTCTCTGGCAACTAGATAGCAGGAGTCTGCTGGCAGCTCAAGTATGACTCAGTCCAGTGCTCCATGGAGTCAGAAGGACCCACCCAGCAAATGAATTAGTCTGGGAAGGTTGATGCCTCCTTCTCTACCTTCACCTCTGTCACACCCGGTCACTGGTAACCCTGCAGAGCAGTGACCCAGTTCCTTCCAATGACCAGATGCTTATGGGTTTGTGCCAGCCTGAGTCACAGGGATATCTATGTCTCCTCTTCCAGACTGGCACACTCTGCCACAAGCTGGCAGGGGGAGCTAAAGCCTGACAACTTCAGGTGCTTAATGGAAGCTGGGGTGATTTATTCTGTTCCAGCCCCACCCCAGATTGATGTTGCTGCCACTTATATTCTCACAGAATTAGTGTTTCTGTCCCAGTTATATTACCCTGTGGGCCAGGCTCTGTTTGAGTTCACAGAAACTGGGGTTCAGCCCTGCCCTGTGCCACTGCTGTTGTTCCAGTTCTCATGGAGCTGGCATCTCTGTCTCAGCTGCACTCTGTGTTGGGGCAGGTGCAGTTAAAGCTGACACTTAGCTCTCAGTTCCTGCCTGTCACTCAGCTAGTGCTATTGTCTCAGCTATGTTCCCCGGGGTGGGAGGGTACTTCTTATGCACTAAAGCAGCACTTCTGACTCTGCCCAACCCTGGGAGTATTCCATCTCTGTGTGTGCATATTCTAGTCTCCATCACTGCCATGCTCTGCTCAGGCAGGTACCACCTCAGGCATACCCTTTACTCATGGGGCCTGTGTTTCTGTCCCAAATCTGTTCCACCAGTGGCTGCCACCTGCCTCCAAAGTATGCCCAGGGATGTGAGCCCTGTTGTTCCTGCAGCTGCCACTGCTTCTCTGTGCTGCAGGGCACCACTTCTCCCTCTCCCTCTCAGTCCACAGTCTTCTCTTTACCCCCGTGTCACAGAATCAGCACAGACCTGCAACCACCCACACCTTGTCCATACCTATCAATAAAACACCCCAGAATCTGGACTCCATGGGGCACAGGCCTCCAGACCTTGGGGTGAGAGTGGAGGGGAGTGCTGGGAGTTCAGAATTGCAGGTAGAGAATATATACAGTTTTATGCCTAACAGGAGAATGCCACTCGTTTTAGTGGGTCCTCTCTGGGGAAGAAGTTCTAGCTTTTAGAGGGTCTCTCCCATGGGATAAAATAGGAGAATATCAGAACTCTGCTCACTTGTTTGTAGAAAGTATACTGTGAGCCGTTCTTATGAGGGAGCAGACTCCCATCTGCTTGGCAATGGATTTTGTATCTATTGTTTGTTTCCTTGTAGTTGCAGCTCACTTCAGCAGGGTTGATGTGCATTCTTCAACCTTCTCTCTTGGCTCAGCTCCAAACCATCAGCTTACTTTCTAAACTTCTGTCCTTTAACTCTCCTTCTGGACAGGAGCCTCTGTGGAAAGCTGGTTCCAGTCAGCCATCTTGCCTCCGCGCCCCAATTTTATTAATCTTTTCAAAGAAACAACTCCTGTTTCACTGATATTCTGAATGCTTTTGTGTTTTCAATTTCATTTAATTCTGCTCTATTTTTGGTTCTTTTCTTCTGCTAGGTTTGGCATTGCTCTTCCTTTTCTAGCTCCTTAAGAGGGTCCATTAGGTTATTTGTGCTCTTTACAATTTCTGTATTTGTAAATTTAATGCTATAAACTTCCCTCTTAGGACTGTCTTTGCAGTATCTCTCAGGTTTGATAGCTTGGGACTTCATTGCCATTATGTTCAAGAAATCTAATGATTTCCTTATTTTTCTCTTCCTTGACCCAGCTGTCATTCAGCATAAGGTTGTTTAGTTTCTATGACTTTATGTGACTTTGAAGATTTCTATTGGAGTTGAATTCTACTTTTATTCCATGATGGTTCAAAAGATACAAGGTACAATTTCTATTCTTTTAAATGTGTTGAGGTTTGATTTGTGCCCTAAGATATGATCATTTTTGGAGGATGATCCATGGGTTGATGAGAAGAATGTATACTCAATTTTATTAGGATAAAATGATCTGTATATGTTGTTAAGCCCATTTGTTCTAAGGTCATGTTTAACTTTATTGCTTCCTTACTTAGTTACTGTTTGGAGGATTGGCCCAGTTCTGTCAGTGAGGTGTTGCAGTCCCCAATTATTATAGTTCTGGAGGATATCATATTATTCAGATCAGTTAGCGTTAGTTTTATATATCTGGGAGTGTTTAAGTTGGGTGCATAGATGTTTAGGATTGAAATGTCTTCTTCTTGTATTATTCCTTTGGCCAGTATATTGTGTCCATCTTTTTCTTTACTGTTGTTTCTTTAAAGTCTAATGTATCTGTAAAGAAGATATCATTGGCTGCTTCTTTCTGACTTTCATTTGCCTGAAATATTGCCTCCAAGGCTTTCATCTTTTATCTTATTTTATCCTTAGAGATTAGATGTATTTCTTGAAGCCATAATGTAATGAGCTTGTGCTTTTGTATTCAGTCAGTAAGCCTTTGCCACCTCATTGGGGAACTCAAGCCATTCACATTTATTAGGAAAATTGATAGGCATGGTTTATTTGTGTTTATCTTATTTTATGGAGGTTTGTTTAGTTTTATCCCTTGCACCATTGTGGAACCTAGGCTTTGCCCTTTAACATGTGTGTGCCTTTGCTTTGCTGGTGACCTATTGTGTTGGTCACTGTGGAGAACAGTTCTGACTAAATCCTACAGAGCTTGTCTTGTTGGGGTGAATTTCCTCAGTGTTTGGATGTCAGTAAAATATTTGGTTTCTCCATCAAATATCAAACATAGTTTAGTAGAATACACAATCCTAGGCTGAAATTGCTTTGTTTAAGAAGATTAAATACAGGTGATCACTCTCTTCTAGCTTGAAAAGTTTTAGTTGAAAAGTTAACTGTTACCTTGATATTTTTATCCTTGTGGGTAAGAAGTTGAGTATTCCTGGCTGCTTGCCGAATTTGCTCTTTTATTTTCACTTTGGCCAAATCAGTTACAATGTGTCTAATAAATACTTTGTGTGGATTGAGTCATGCTGTGGTAATGAAACTATCTAGTATATGGATTTCTCTGTGTCTCTCAATACTTAGGAAATTCTCCACCATGATGTCTTGAAGTAGAGCTTCTGTGCTTTTAGGAACATCTTCTCCTTCAGGAATCTTTATATTTCAAATGTTCAGTCTTTTGGAGTGATCCCTTAACTCTTCCAGGGAAAGTTCTGCTTTTATTTTTTTTTTTTCCCCAACTCTTTGAATGATTGGGCTAGTTCAAAAGTCTTGTCTTTGATTTCTGAAATTCTTTCTTCTCTATGTTCTATTCTATTGTTGAGGCTCTTTACTGTGTTTTTAAGCTCCTTAAATGCCTGTTTCAATTCCTTAAGCTCTGGTGTGTCTTTCCTAATTATGTCCAGATCCTTGGTGACTTTGCCTTTCATTTCACTAATTTCTTGAGATACTTTTTGGACTGATTTTTGAATTTTTTTTTTTTTTTGAGACAGAGTCTCACTTTGTCATTCTCAGTAGAGTACTGTGGCATCATAATTCACAGCAACTGGATACTCTTGAGCTCAAGTGATCTTCTTGCCTCAGCCTCCTGAGTATCTGGGACTACAGGTGCCTACCACAATGTTTGGCTATTTTTAGAGATAGGATCTTGCTCTTACTCTTATTCAGGCTGGTTTTGAACTCCTGATCTCAAGCAATCTACCCTTTTTGTATTTCTTTTTCCATCTTCTCCTCAATTCCACTCATTTTACTTTCTATATAGATTCTGAATTCTATTTTTGTTATTTCAACAATTTCTCTATGAATGGTACTTTCAGGTGGAGCTCCTTTGGCATCTCTTAGAAGGGTTGATCTGCTTTTTTTTTTTTTGCAGTTTTTGGCCAGGGCTGGGTTTGAACCCACCACCTCTGGCATATGGGACCATTGCCCTACTCCTTTGAGCTACAGGTGCCTCCCTGTTGCCTGGTTTCTTCTGCTGGTTCCTTTTCATCGGTATATTCAATTTATTTATATATTTATTACACGTTTAAGATGGAAAATCATGTTTTCCCTAGTTTTTGAGAGATAATCTAATTGGGAATCTTTAGTCAGTACCCCAGAGTGCTATTTGGCAATTAAAACTGGTGGGGTCAGATCAGATCCAGATGCCCCAGAAAATAGAGCTTCTCACCTTGTCACCATTGTCTGCTCAAAAGAGTTGGAGATTGTGCCTGTAGCCCTTCCCACACAGCTTCATGAATCTCTGTTTAGGGGCTGCAGTGTGAGAGTCTCTGAGGGCCAGCCTTGCTTTCTCCAAATTTGGTGGCATATGGTTAGGGGTTGGAGCTTGGGGTGAAGGTCCTATGCTGGGAGTCTCTCCTGCTTCGCACAAACTAATTCTATCCTGGTATCAGTATGCCCTTCACTCAGCTGCAGTCCCTGCCACAATAGGTTAGAACACTGGTGGCTGCCCCTGCTAGTGGCATCTAGAGGAGGGGAATCCGCAGATAGTCCAAACTGTTCCCACCCCTGCAATGTCAATGTCCCTTGTGCATAGAAATTCAAAAAAGCCATGATTTTTTGATATAGTACTGGCTACAGAGTGGATACAATGCAGCAATCACCCCAGGCTGGCGGAGAGGATCCTTCTCCCTCAGTCTGCTTCCCACACATTTTCAGGGCACTTAATCAATGGGACAAGCCATAGCTGTGAGGGTAAGAAACAGCTTAATTCCACAAGTTTTTATCATTCTCTATAGAATCAGCAGGAAATTACTCACCTCCAAAGTAATTCTTTCCAAATAATCAATGGAAATAATTTTATTTTAAAAAGGCAAATTATTAGAAACTTATTGTTATTTACCATCACTAGGAAAGGCTAAAATGATCTAAAATGATCAGGTGTTAACCTGGTAAAAAGGACATGTGTAGGAAGGGTTGGTGAGTGAATGTTAAGTTGTTGATTTGCAAAAGAGCAGATGCTGCCTCATGATTTTGTAGATCTACTATAAATCTGCTTTCTCATTTTTGGTAATTTTAATATTTTCAAAATAATTGTAAGCAGCTTAAATTTACATAAATAAGGAGAACTTTTGAGATCTGCAAAACTGTACCTGCTTAATATGAGCATATATAGTGAAAAAATAAATTTTAAGTTTAAAATAGGAAGAAAGGAAAATGTCCTTGTCTTTTAAGAACCTGAGGCAAATTCAATCCCAACACTTGCTTTTGTCGGGGCATCCAGGCACTGAGTTGTTAACTGACTAACTCTCTTTTAAAATATAAAGTGATGGGCTTGTTTCCTTTCTAGAACTCTTTGTGAAAATATACAGAAACATACATATTTTAAATATTTTAAATTCCAGGTAGCTTGGCATATTTTGTTTGACTGATATAACTTACTGTACATCAATTTTTGTTTATATTATGGGTAGAAACAATGTTTGAGCTGGTAGAAGACTTGGAGGTCCAACCATTAGAGGTTGATAATTAAATACATTGTGATTAAATAAAAATCAAAGACAAGTGAGGTCTGTCTGCATTTTATGTGAGGAGTATGTTCAAGAATGGTTTGCATAATTCAAAGTTGATATAATTTTGGCAAGAGACTGAAGGCGTTTTTATTAAATGACCAAAGTGATACTAAAATGTGGTAATAGTATAACATAGCTTACCTTTTACATACCTGCCTACTTGCAATTAATTATGCTTTTCTTGATGAATTTTTAATTTGCCCAATTTTAAAAGCTGCACACACAAACTCTCAATATTTTTATTACACTATTTCAAATGTGCATAGTTAAAATTTCCATAAAATGTGACCAAGTTGGATCACACAAAGCATTTTTCTCTGATCTTATCTCTCTACTCTTTTTTAGCCACATTGGCTGTCTTCTAAGTTCTTAAGTACTGAGTACTGCAACTTTCTTCCTGCTAAAGGACTTCTGCATGTGCTCTTTATGGGATGTTCCTCACTCCTATCTCCAAGTTCCTCTTCACCTAGGTAAATACTACTCATCTTGGGGGTGGCAGCCTTAGTATCAGGTCAAGTTCCTTTGTCAATGGTTCTTATAAAAGTATACCTCTTTCCTTCAGAGTTCTTATTTTAGTCTTAAATTATTTACTTATTATCAAAGTACTTTTCAAATTAATATAAGTGTTATAAGGAGAGAGTCAAAGTCCTATTTTTCTCACGATGACATCCTCAGTAACTAACACAGTTGCTGTCACACAAATGGTGCTCAAAAATTTTGTTGAATTAATTGAAAAATGAAAAAAAAAGCATAGCTTCTTCTACTTTAGTTACAGAAGCCCAGAAAATAAATTAAATAATGGGTTTTATTTTTATTTATTTATTTCAGACAGAGTCTCAAGCTACTGCCCTAGGTAGAGAGCTATGGTGTCACAGCTCACAGCAACCTCATACTCTTGGGCTTAAGCGATTCTCTTGCCTCAGCCTCCCAATTAGCTGGGACTATAGGTGCCCACCACAATGCCTGGCTATTTTTTGGTTGTAGTTGTAATTGTTGTTTGGCAGGCCCTAGCTGGATTCAAACCTGCCAGCTCCAGTGTATGTGGCTCGCCCTAGACACTGAGCTACAGGCACTAAACCTAAACCATGGGTTTTAAATTAAAGGTAAGGACCCTCCAATATAATAATAGGTAATATTTATTCAGCACTAGAGGAATTTTTCATCAGAGGCTCCTGTCCAGAGGGAGAGATACTGGACAGAAGTGGACTCAGTGAAACTGAAGGTGGGTTGCTGAGCTTAGAAAGAAGATAGACAAGTGTACATAATCTCTGCTGAGCCAAGCTGTAATTTCAAGAAAGAGGATGCAAGGAAACAAATTATAAGTACAAAGCCCATTGATAAGAGGGTGAGAGACCCCTCCTTCCAAGTGGGAGGCTCCCTATGGCCTCTCTGCAAGAGATCAGGGAACAAAAGACCTCTCATTTTACTCAATAGGAGAGAGTCGCTTAATATCAGGCCTCCTTTTCTAGTGTGGTCTCACTTGTGAGCCTAGGCATCATCCTGCCTGGCATAAAATTGAACAAATATTTTACCTGTAATTCTTAACACCTAGTCCACCCTTCATCCCAGACTTGGCTGTCTGAGGTCTGCCCCCTGAAGAGCCCAGAGTGTTTAACAATTCCCTGAGAGGCCTGGGTATTGTGTGGACCACTGGACAGCATTGCAGAAACAGTGACTCATGTGGAAGCAAGGGAGAATGGAGGAGAGAGGGACACATGGGGATGGTGCATGGCAGTGGTGGGGGCATTGATGCCTCTGTTCTGACCTTGGCAGATGAACTTTCCTGACTCCCTTACTCACCAGAGGGGACCAGGATCTCGCCCCTCAGGTTTTCTACTATCAGGCTGCTTGAGACCCTTTGGACTCTCCCTGGTGGGCAGTGATTGTATTGCCCAGGACAATCTGATTAGAACTCCCAGCCTGGGCTGTCCACCTGAGACCCTCCGAGGTTGAGTGGTGGTTGTTTTCTAGCAGGGAGGGACTGATTCACCTCCTCCAGCTGTGGATGGTGGGGGCTGGGGTGCCATAGTTGCTTGTATGTCTCTCCAGCTAAGATTTCAGCCTAATAAGGTGACTCATTAGGTTTGGGTAGAGGCTGGCTGACTACAAGACAGAGTCAGCTTGTGTTATCTCACCAAGCAGGTCATCAGAATCTCTGGTGCTGCTCTTAAAGGGACCATTGTAAGGCTGTAGGGGGAAAACCACAATCACAAGCCCCACCTCATTGGTGAAGGGCTGGTTAGCTCTAGTTCCTGGGGCCCCCAATCCAATTTCACCCTACCAGTTTTAGTTGCCAAATTGTAGAAAATATTGATGGGGCAGAACCAGCAGAAGAACACTGGCAGCACGAATCATCAGAGTAGATCAATTTCCCCAAGGAATGACAAAGGAAATACAATAGAAGATGCCATTCATAGACAAATGGCTGAATTGTCAAAAATAGAATTCAGAATATGGATGGCAAATAGGATGAATAGAATGGGGAAAGATGGAAATAGAAATATAAAAAGTAGTTCAAAAGTTGCCTTAAGAAATGAATGAATTCAAAACAAAGTCACCAAGGATATAGACATAATGAGAAAAGATATAGCAGAGTTTGAGGAAGTGAAAATGTTATTTTAGGAGCTTTGAAATACAGTAGAGTCCCTCACTAATAGAGTTGAGCAGGGAGAAGAAAAGATCTAATAGAGTTGAACAGGCAGAAGAAAAGATCTCAGAAATTGAAGACAAGGCTTTACAATTATCCCAAGTATTCAAAGAGGCAGTAAAATGATAAAGAAGAACAGAACATTTCCTGAAAGAGTTGTGGGATCATTCCAAAAGATCAGACATCTGAATTAAAGGGATTTGTGAAGGATAAAAGGGGGTCCTAAAGGCACAGATTCTCTACTCCAAGATATTATGGAGGAGAATTTCCCAAGCATTGAAAGAGATACAGAAATTCATATATTAGATAGTCAGAACCCCAGCATGACTAAATCCAAATAAAATATCTCCTAGACACATTGCAATTAACTTTGCCAAAGACAATAAGGAGAAAATCCTGCAAGCAGCCAAATGTTAGAAAAGTACTGCATACAAAGGGACAAACATTAGGGTGACAGTAGATCTTTTAGCTGTAACTTTTCAACCCAGAAGAGATTGGTCATCAACCTTCAATCTAAAACAAAACAACTTGCCACCTAGGATCTTGTATCCAGCTGTAATGAGTTTCATTTGTGATGGAGAATTCAAATACTTTATGACATACACATGTTGAGGAAATTTGCCATAATTAGACCAGCACTCTAGGAAACACTCAGACTCATTTTCATAGTGACCAGCACAATGGTATAGCACCAAAGTAAACTCACCTAGAATTTATCAAACAAAGCCTAACTTCCATAATGATGAAAGGATTAAAAATATGCAGGCGGTGCCTGTGGCTCAAAGGAGTAGTGTGCTGGCCCCATATGCTAGAGGTGATGGGTTCAAACCTAGGGCAAAAAACTGCAAAAACAATGCACTGGACCTCTGAAAAACAACATGGCCACAACACTACCATGTCTATTAATTCTCTCAATTTTGTGAATGGCTTAAATTCTCATCTAAAGAGGCACAGGTTGACTGAATGGCTACAAAACCCAGGCCAGATATTGTATACAAGAGACTCATCATACATCAAAGGATAAAAAAGGACTCAGAGTGAAGGGATAGACATGTGTAATATAGGCAAATGGAAATCAGAAAAAAATCAAGGTTTGCAGAAGTGTTCCCTTTTCTCCACATCCACGCCAGCATCTCTGGTTTGGGGATTTTGCGATATGGGCTAATCTTACTGGAGTTAGGTGATATCTCAAAGTAGTTTTGATTTGCATTTCTCTAATGATTAAGGATGGTGAGCATTTTTTCATATATCTATAGGCCGCATGCCTGTGGAATACTATGCAGCCCTAAAGAAAAACAAAGACTTTACCTCCTTCATGTTTACATGGATGGAACTGGAAAATGTTCTTCTTAGCAAAGTATCACAGGAATGGAAGAAAAAGTATCCAATGTACACAGCCCTTCTATGGAACTAATATATACTTCTCAAATGAAGGAAACAACTTAATTCTAGCCCAAGAATATGGTGAGGAGGTGGGGAAGGGGAGGGAAGAAGGGTGGCTGGCTGGTGGGAGGTTAACCGGAAAGATCACCTATATTTCTGTCTAACAAGGGTACAAGTGAACTTTTCTAGAAATAGAATGTAAATGTTTTGACACAATGACTATGCAAATTACATGAAATTTATGT
>NW_003852634.1:1328426-1391426 GCF_000181295.1 Otolemur garnettii | reverse complement strand
GTTATTAAACCTTTGTCAGAGACATAACCTGCAAATATTTTCTCCCACTCTGAGCAATGTCTGCTTGCTTTACTTATTGTGTTCTACACTGCTGGTGGGAATGCAAACTAATACGTTCCTTTTGGAAAGACATCTGGAGAACACTTAGAGAACTAAAAATTGACTGCTATTTGATCCTAAAATTCCTTTATTAGGTATATACCCAGAAGACCAAAAATCACATTACAATAAAGACATTTGTATCAGAGTGTTTATTGCAGCCCAATTCATAATTGCCAGGTCATGGAAGAAGCCCAAGTGCCCATCCATCCACGAATGGATCAATAAACTGTGGTATATGTACACTATGGAATACTATGCAGCCCTAAAGAAAGATGGCGACTTTACCTCCTTCATGTTTACATGGATGGTACTGGAAAATGTTCTTCTTAGTCAAGTATCACAAGAATGGAAGAAAAAGTATCCAATGTCCACATCCCAATTATGAAACTAATTTATAGTTCTCAAATGAAAGCTACAACCTAATTCTAGCCCAAGAATATGGGGAGGGGGTTGGGAAGGGGCAGGAAGAAGGGCAGATGGGTGGAGGAAGGGTAATTGGAAAGATCACTTGTATGGTCTGTCTAACAAGGGTAGAAGTGAATTTTTCTAGAACTAGAGTATAAATGTTTTAACACAATAACTAAGTAAATGACACAAAGTCTATATTAACCAGTTTGATGAAAATATTTCAAATTGTATATGAAAACACTACACTGTACCCCACGTTTGCATTAATGTACACAGCTATCTTTTAATAAAAAAAATCAGGGGTTGCAATCTTATTTGCAGATACAATAGAATTTAAACCAACAAAGATAAGGAAAGACAAGAATGGACACTACATATTTGTCAAGGGAAGCACTCAACATGAAGAGATTTCAATAATTACCATTTATACACCTTACCTAAATGCTCCTCAATTTATAAAACATACTCTAATGGATATAAACAATTTGATATCTTCCTGCACTATAATAGTTGGAGATTTTAACACCTTTTGTCAGTTCTGAATAGATCCTCCAAAAAGAAACTAAACAGAGAAATAATGGACTTAAACTTGACCCTAGAACAAGTGGACTTAACAGACATTTACAGAACATTTCATCCTAATACAACTGAAAACACATTCTTCTCTTCAGCCCACAGAACATCCTCCAAAATCAATGATCTATTAGGGCATAAGTCTAATCTCAGCTAATTTAAAATAATAGTACTTATTCCTTATATCTTCTCGGACTATCATGGAATAAAATTTGAGCTCAACAGCTACAGAAATCTTCACAAAGTCATGAAAACAGAATAACCTTAGGCTGAATGATAGATGGGTCAAAGATGAGATTAAGAAGGAAAAATCAGATTTTTGGAAAAAAAATGATAATGGATACACAAATTATCAAAACCCATGGGATACTGCAAAGGTAGTCCAAAGAGAGAAATTTATAGCATTAGATGATTTCATCAAGAAAATAGAAAGAGGGAAAGTCAACAACCTAATGGGTCATCTTAAGCAACTGGAAAAGGAAGAACAATACAACCCCAAACCCAGCAGAAGAAAAGAAATAGCCAAAATTAGAGCACAATTAAATGAAATTGAAAACAAAAGACTCATTTGAAAGGAGTGAAACAAAAAATTGGTTCTTTGAAGAGATAAATAAAATTGATAAACCTTTGGCTAGCCCATCCAGACACAGAGAAGTAAAATCTCTAATAACATCAATCAGAAATGATAAAGGGGAAATAACAACAGATCACATAAATTCAAAATATGCTCAATGATTACTACAAAAACTATTCTCAGAAATATGATAATCAGGAGGAAATGGACCAATACCTGGAAGCACACCATTTTCTTAGACTCAACCAGAAAGAATTAGAAATTTTGAATAGACCTATATCAAGCACTGAAATAGCATCAACTATACAAAATCTCTGCCCCCCAAAAAGTTCGGGACCAGATGATTTCACGTCAGAATTCTACCAAACCTTCAAAGTTTCAAAGGGGAGATAGCACCTATATTACATAACCTTTTCCAAAACATAGAAAAGGAAGAAATCCTCCCCATCACATTCTATGAAATATCACATTGATCTCCAAATCTAACAAAGAAAGAAAACTATAGACCAATATCATTAATGAATATTGATGCATAAATATTCAATAAGATCCTAGCACACGGAACTTAAGGATACATCAAAAAAATTATACAGCACAATCAAGTTGGTTTTATCCCATGGCTATGTTAATTGGTTTGATTTAAGAATTCCACATTGTATATCAAATCATCACACTGCACCCCATAAATGTATACAGTTTTTATCTAATAAAAAATTAAAGAATAGTTTGTAGCTCTAAGTACCTCACTCTGCCACTGATAAATTAACTCTAATAATATATGTATAATATACTGACTTTTCTAATTTTATAGCTACAATGGCATCTTTTTTCAAATGACGTTCAAAGTCTCTTTGAGCTGGAGTTTACTAATTTTCTTACTGGAAGCCTAATGAAAAGAGAAATATTTGGGGTAAGGGACAGAGTTATTTCTAAGGAATCAAAATAAGAACTATTAGGAAAACACTTGCATACATCTACTAAACAATAGCAAAAATTATGTATTAGGTTATTTATTAAGTAAAAAAATGTCCAATTTCTCCAGATACTGAGTTTGATAGTTGATATCTCTGACATTTTCCTTTGACACTTTTTGGCTTTTTTCTTTTTAAATTTTGAAGTACATCCTTATTCTTTCAAATGCACATATTATCTTGTAATTATCCTTCAATTTTTTTAGAGAAATTTTTATGAACCATAGATAAGTAAAAAAAAATGTTAGTTTTTTAAGTTAAATCATAAACACATAGATCGTGTATACATTAATGCATTTATGGAGTACAATGTGTTAATTTCATATAGAATTAGGAATGCTTACATCATTCTGGTTAATTATACTTCATTTAAAATGTTAGTTTTTGAATATGAGTTTCATCATGGAACCAAATAAAGTGCAGACGGCTCAAAATATCAACGAAGTGTTTGGGAAGGATGTGGCTACTGAATGCATTGGTTTGAAAAGTTCCATTCTGGTGATTTTAATATTTGAGCCACATGGATGACATGAGACTAGAGTAGAAAATGATGAGCTGAAAGCTATAGTGGAAGCAAATCCTTCAGAACCTACTTGTGAATTAGCAGCAAGGTTTGACAATACTATTCCAACAATATTAGACCATTTGAAATAAATTGGCCAGGTACAGAATCTAGATAGATGGGCCCTGCATGAATTAAACCAGTGTCAGAAAAGAAATCAACTTGAAGCTTGCCTTTCTTTGTTGTCATGACATAAACGTGAAACATTTCTACACTGTATTGTTTCATGTGTTGACAGATGGTTTCTTTTTGAAAATTACAAGTGTTTGGTACAATAGTTGGATAAAGATAATGTGTCAAAACACAGTCCAAAACCAAATATTCATCAAGAAAAGATAATGGTGTCTAGTGGTCCAGCACTGATATTATCCACCACAGTTTCATGAAACCTAGTCAATTATAGTGGATGTTTGTTGCAACCAAATGGATCATATGATGAAGATGATGAGATTGGGCAGCCAATATCAGTCAATAGAGACAGGACAATCCTCTTGTAAGACAAGGCTTCATCACATACCACACAAGCAGTGCTGCTCAAACTACAGAAGCTAGACTTGCAAACTCTCTCTAATCCACCATATTCACCAGCCCTTGCATTGTCAACTTCTTCCAGGTTTTGAACCACATTTTGCAAAGAAAAATCCTCAATTCCCAACAAGCTATAGATAATGGCTTTCATGATTTCATTGTCACTTGTTCTCCAGTCTTTTTTTCTGATGGCATAAACAAGCTACCACTGAGATAGCAAAACTGTGTCAATAGTTTAGGTGAATAGTTTGAAATTGTACTGCTTCTTGTTTGAAATATAATAAACTAAACTTTTGATTCAAAATCGGATGTTTCATATTAAATGACCTGAATATGATCTTACTGTCCAAGCTTTACAAGTGTGAACTTCAATCTTTATGACAAATGTACGGAAGCTATGGTGTTGTTATATAGGTTTTTTGGGGTACAGGGACTTTGGGACACAGAAAGATTAATTTCTCCCCAGTCACACTGCTAGTGATAGATCTAAGTTCACTCTCAACTCTGATTCCAAAATAGGGAGAAGAGTGGAAGATTAGATATTGACTACTGTGGCATTTTGTGACATTGGTTCCTCCATAACAATGGATGGATTTTTTTTTTTCCTCTCAGGTACATAAGGAGAGAAGATCATTAGCTACTTTATATGTGATTGTACCTGTCTGATTTATTTGTGGGCTCTTAGATAGCAAAGCAATTGCCTTATATTTAAATTCTTTGTTTTTGACTCAGTGCCTGTAGCACGGTGGTTATGGAGCCAGCCACATGTACCAGGGCTGGTGGGTTTGAACCCAGCTGGGCCAGCTAAACAACGACAACTGCAACAGATTAGCCAGGCACTGTGGGAGGCGCTTATAGTCCCAGCTACATGGGAGGCTGAGGCAAGAGAATGACTTAAGCACAAGAGTTTGAGGTTCCTGTGAGTTGTGATGCCATGGCACTCTACTGAAGGTGACATAGTGAGACTGCCTCAAAAAAAAAAAAAAGAAAGTAAATAAATTCTTTGTTTTCCTAGTAATCTAGCACAATACCTCATACAGAGCCAATGATCTATTGAACAATGTCTAATGTCAATTTATCTTCATATTTTTGATATAGTTAATGTGGTTTATGGTTAAGTTAGAAATAGTGTCTTGGGTTAGAGCTACAGGCTTGCGATGGGACAAACATAAAGGGGTTTGCCAGCTTTGGTGGTGAAGGTCTTTGAAGATTATTAGTTGTATGACCTTGAGGAAGTTTACTGTTTACTTTCTATGTCCCAATTTTCTTGTATGTAAAATAGAAAAGTTGTCTCCTTTTCAAGGTTGTTGTGAGAGATTATAATTCATATAAAGTGACTAGCACATAGTAGACAACAAATAAATGATAATTATTTATGTAAGTTAAGAGGAAATAGATAAGAGATTCCATTATGATGTGGAGAATATGTTTTAGGGGATTCACTCCATTAACACAGTAGTTCCTGATCTGTCAACCTTCTGAAACTTTATGTAAAATTATGACTATGTTCACTTTGATTTAATCAGCTTCTCAAAGTGATATGCTACAAATAGCTTTAAAAGTTTAATAACTACAGCACCAATTACTTTTAAATAGAAAATTGCATTAAAATAGTGCCATAATCACCACACTCCCAAATTAAGTCCACCAAAAACTCAAATCCAAGATCAATGCCTTTACAAAAAGGACCTTCTATCTTCTCCCTAAGCTCTAGTACTATCTCAGCTTTGGCCAGGGAGACAGAGATGTGAAACCACAGGGAAAGGAATGGGACCACTAACCCACCCAAACCCCACTACTGGTATATTTAAAGAAGACTCTTTACGACCATGTTCACCAGATTACACCTCTGAATCCTGTATAGAGCCTTTGGAACCTTTATGTCACATATATATGGAACATCTAGAAATTGGGATAAATAAAGCCTCAGAACATTAGAGGTTGTCAGATCATGTAGGTTTCAACTACTCTACCCCTAATTTTTTATCTTCATCCACCCATTAGCAATGAAACTCATAACCTCTTTTTAACCCAAAATAATGGGTTGGGAGTTTGTTTTTTGTCTCTCATGGTCCATAGCAAAGAGAAAAATATAATACAGTGCATTTTAAATAAAGGAATTTTGGTGTTAAATGATCTTCTGTGAACTAATAATGAATAAATTTATTTTAAATGCCATTATTGAGCAGAACAACAAGTTGGAGATTCTGTAGAGACTCCTCTTTCCATTTCTTTTTGTTAAAAAATTTCCAGTGTGAAATCCAAGTCTGGAAATCACTGAATTAGGACAACGTTGCAATAGTACAGGTTAAATACCAAGAAAACTTAAATGAAAGCAATGGCAATGGAGATAGGCAGAATTGAGAGTGACCAGTTGGGAAAAGATAGGAGTTTATGGCTTAGAGAGATGGCAGCATCATTCACTGAGCTGATGTACATTCAGAGGGTAAAGGGATTATGAAATAATTTTGAATAAACAAGTCTGGGATGTTCCAGAATGTCCAAGTGGAAACATCCAACCTATAATTGAAAATATAGGCAAGGAAGTTGGGGGAAAATTGTGGAAATTGGGGTGGTAGTTGAAGTGGTAGAAGTGGATGAGGTCATTCAATGAGAAAAGGGGCACTCCCTCATGCACTTTTTTCAACTTCTTTCAGCAATGGTACTCAAAACCAGGAAAATGGCTGTTTGCTTTTGTGTGCCACAACAACCTTGCTGTGGTTCACAAGGGCTCCAGGTGGGTGCCTTAAATGATCTGTGTACTTGAAAATAAAGTTCAATTTTTCTAGGCACTGCAAATACTTTAAGAAACTGGGGATAGCAAGAACAGAGCTTAGGAAAATCCTGATTAAAGAATTTAGGGTCCATGGGTGAGTGGTAAATAAAAAGATGTAGGAACTGTAGGGAATTAGGGAAAATCTGACATCTGTTGGGTACCAGGCAAATCAGAATTTATTACTTTCAATAAACAACTTTAATACTTTGAGAGGACTGCATCTCTACAGAATCCATCTGGATCACCAAACAAAGACATCATTTGTTTTAAGGTCCTGGAAGACTGGACACCGTAGATAATGATTTCCCAATTTGAGGAGTAAAGGAATCCCCTACACAAAGCTCTAGCCCAGTGCTTCTCAAAGTTTAATATGCACACAAAACACCTAGGGATCTTGTTAAAATTCAGATTCTGATTCAGTAGAAGTGGTGTAGGTTCTGAAATTCAGCAATCCTAACAAGTTCCTAGATAATAGCCATGCTGCTGGTCCTATACAGAGTGTTTCTCAAAGAGATGTTAAAACTTTCTATAGCAATTTGACATTCATGCATGAACTTGTCTCAGATAGCTTATCTACTTTTTGCAATTCTTTTATTTTTCCTGTTATGTTTGTATTGAAATGTAATCTTACGTGTTGAATATAATACATTTGGGCTTTTATTTTGCATGTCTTTCTCCATTTCACTTTTTAAAAATTCATTTTTATTATGTTTTAGTAGTAGTGGTTTGGGATGGATTGCAAAAAATATGAGTCCCTTACCCCAGATAGTTTGAGAAACACTGCTCTAGATGATAAAGAACTTTTTATTTTGGAACTATTTAATTAGAAATGGTTTTGATTCTGTTACACATGATTCTAAAACAACATTTTAAACTTTTCTTTTATTTATTCCATAAACGATAACAAAACTCAGCTAGGTAACATTATGACAGTTTCACCATACATTCAGTCACAAATATTTAAAACCTTTGCAACAAGAACAACAAAACCAGAAGTATTACAAGAATAATTTACAAGAAAATCTATAAAACAGCAAGAAGCTCACAAATGTTCATTTTCTTTTGCACAAGGATCACTACACTCTTTCACAACATGTTTTGTGTTACAAAATCCCCAACAAAAATGTATTTTTTTCTTTGTATTGTGGTTTCTAAAACCAGAAACTTTGAAGTAAATATCCTTTTATTAGCACCTAGTGGTGCAGAAAAAGGAAAACTCTCACATACAGACACTTCACAGCACTTTTCTAAGAAAAATATACACTTACAAAATATGTTACAAATTGGCACACTTAAAAATATACAAGATTTTGTAGGCGTCTTAAGAGTGATCCTTAAGCATTATACTTTAATTGACTCTACAGATTATTTATAAAGCTTAACTCTAAAAGAAAAAGGCAAATAATTTCCTAATATTTTAAAGTTGCAGTGTCAGGTGTCAAACAGAAACTTAGGTTACATTCACAAAAGGGGTCTCTAGTACTTTTATTTTAAATATTAAATGCTTAGGGGGCTGGGGGAGAAGAAAATGGGGATAATTGTTTTCTTTAGCACCATAAATCAGTAACTTACTAAAGAGGTGCATCCAGTTCTATGGAAATTAAAGACTAGTACATTCAAAACTCTGTAGGCAGCAAACTCCAGTCAGTGCTACAGGGATTCCGGTAGAGCATCCTAAAATTTATACACTCTTCTCTGGGAGTAAAAAATAAAAAACCTCTTCTAGTTTTCATTCTAAGCCTTTTCTTTTGTGCTGTAAACAACCAGATATCTCTCAAAGAGGCAGAATAATCCAAATATCTTTCTTCTTTTTGAATGGGATGTCATTCTGAGACTCTGAAATCTCTGGTTGTGTTAGATGGATAGACATCCTTTCCATCTCATGTGGATGAATGTTTCCTCAGTATCTTTACTATCTATTTACCTAGATATTGATTTTAAAAGCCTCATTCACACTTTAAACTTTGTACTAAGCCTCCCTTTTACACCGTCCTTCTCCTGTTTTACTTCCTGTAATTCTGAAACCTAAAGTGTCATGTAGCTGCAATAGGGGTTCTGATTTATGACTGTAGCTACTGTTTAACTAAGTAAAAATGTGTCTTAAAGGGTAGCCTGAGTATTGTCATCAGAATAATCACATGATATCTGAAGACCTTCAAGGTGATGACAATTCCCAAGTTAAACATCCCAAATAACATTTTTTTCTCCCTTTTATTGGCCTTTGAGAAACCTTAGCAAAATCCCTGGCCTACATAGTGTTGACAGGAATCCTATTTGTTATTAAAATATTTGATTTTGGTACCAGTCCTTCTACATATTATATAACTATAGGAATTCACTTAGTGAATTTCATGGTTAGAAAACAAACCAACCTTGCATTAGTTTATTTTATAAAAAGGACATATTTCTGTAGTAATGGGCAGTCATCAAAAATCCTTAAAGGAAAATGAAAACTCCTTATATTATATGATTTCTTAATAATACAGGTGAAAACAAACATGTCTAGTTTTAGCAATATTTAGGACTAGCTAGTGCTACATTATCTTCAGTACAGAAACTTAGCTCCCTTCAATTCTTGGAACTGTTTTGAGAGCTTATGTAAACTGAAAATGTGGTGGATCTCCATCAGATTTGGTTCAACTTGATAACAGGAAGCTTGGCTAATAGGTCCTTAGATATGGTTTTTCTCCTTTAGGCAGTAAATTCTAATTCAAACCCACTAAAATGGAAATTCACTAGAACTGTAGGACCTTACATAACAAGACTTAAGATGCTAGGTAGATTTGCTTACAGTTTTTGAAGCATTCTTTATATATCTCTCTTACACTCTCACACACATGTGCACGCACGCACACACTTACCTCTCTCCCTAACCCCCCCCCCCGACACACAGATGCTTTCCAGCAAGGAAAAATGTCAGAGAAGGTAAAAGTTGTCACAAAATCCCACCTAGCACCATGCACCTCAGGGAGGTGGCTGAAGAAGTAGTGCAGGAGGTTTGACAACACTTAGGAAAAGGTAAGGCCTTACCTCATACTTACATAGAGTAATAAGAAGTCTGAGGGGAAAGCTGCGAGGAAGCAGCATATGTTAAGAAGCTGGTATATGAGACATTGGAGAGGCAGAGAGTATGGTCACTGGTTCAAGCCAGTTTTCACAGCCCAAACATGATCCCTAAATCTTTAAGACCCTTGGTCAGGGCCACTATTTCAGCACTATGCTCCCAGCTCTTAATCAGGGTAGGAAATTAGATCTAGTCTCACAGATTTAAGTAAAAGTTTTCAATTTTCCTCAGTCATGCAATCAGTTTGTCCACACGTGAATGCATGTGAATATATGTTTAAACTTAGATTTGAAAATGCCAAAAGAATTAAAGGTAATTAAGAATGGGAAAGTTCCCTTCTGAACTTCCAGAGGAAAGCAACCTAACTAAGGTTCTTAAATCCTGACAATTTTGGGACATAGGATATGAGACTATAAAAGATGCAAAATTCTAAGGTCAAGGTCTGTGATTAAGTATGAAGAATAAGGGAGAATATCATTTCCAGAAAAGTAAAGATTAAATAGGACTCTGTTGAGGACGAATTAATAGGAAGCAGGTCTTCAGAGAGGAAAGGTTACAAGAGAGTGGTAATCAGTAATTTAAGATCAAGGAAAATATAATATTTCTAACTTGAGATATCAGTGATAGAGAAAAACACTACTTTCATACATTGGTCCTCACTCCACTAAGGCAGCTGCTTAAATAAGGGATCTCCAGTAAGTCCAACCTACTATGTTGTGATGGGAAGAAAAGGAATTGTGAGAGCAGGTACAGGATCAACAAAATGGTAATTGTTGAACAACCCAGAACATAATGCACTGAGAGGGATATTAAAAGCAATTAAGAGAATAAGCATCTTATGCTTTGGCCTGCTCATTTCTCAAACTCAGTTTTTTGTCAGTTTCAGCTCAAAATGACAGGTTATGAGTCATTAATTTATGTTAAAAACATATAATGCACTGCAGGCCAATAAAAGGGTCCTTTAAAATAGCCACTCTTTTTGGAGAAAGGGCTGAATCAGGTCCTAGAATTGGCTCTTAATATGCTCAATAGTAGCAACTGAAAGGAAATGGTATCCAACAGCCTCAGGTTCTCCTTCTCCACCAGCCCATTCTCTAAAGCTAAACTGATTCTGTAAAAATAGAAATGGGGACAACTCGTCCTACAATTATTTTTATAAAACACATTGTACTCATGGAACATTTTCTTATTTCTTTTTATAATTGCCACCTTTTGATTACATTTAAAGCACTCCATTCCTATAAGCCAGTAAGTGACTTTGAGGTTTGGAGTCTCAAAACTGACCTCTGTTGAGATCACAATACAGGCAGAGTTGGTGATTCCAAGTCAAAATTTAGCTGCAGGAGAACAAATAAAAACAAAACCAAACAAAGACCAGTTCCTAGGAAGCAGCCATAGCACTTAGTACAAACAGCTAGCTATCTGAATAGAGAAATAGAAGAAAGTGTTCCAGTTTGATGATTTTCCCTTTTGGATGGCAGCTGTAGGGCAGGAGAGATGTTTCAATCGGTGCCTTTCACTAATTAATTTTTCAGAGCTTACTGCATACAGAGCATCAAAACCTATGAATGGCCCTGAACCAATTTCACAAAATGTTCCATACACTCATCTCCACATACAGAAGAGACTGATACTGGGAACACATACAATCAAGAAGATAGGCTTATTCATTTTACTACCTAGCTATAAGTAGTAAAGCAGCTGGTGAAAGGAATCATGGACTGGGAAGTGTGTATATTCATATATGTGATAGGCTTCCTTCCATTTTTCTTTACTTTCAAATGTTGCTTCTCTGTTTGTGAATATATTTAGGTGGCAATGACTAGGTAGGTTCATATTTTGCTTAAATTTTTCCTTATGAAACATCTTCCCTTTTTTCTTAAGTCCCCCTTTTCCCTTATCCACTTATTTTCCACCCTCCCACCCCAGCCTATATATTCACATGTTAACAGGTTAGTAACAATATTAGTAAGAATAGTAACAACAACAACAACCCACAATATTAATAATATTAATCCCCTATATCTTTATAGCACTTTATGATCTACAAAGCGCTTTCACATCCATTATCTCATCTGTGCCAGAATGCATCAGTCATCAGATGCACAGGTCTTGTCAACTGTGCAAGGAAAAGAGATCAAATGTTAAAAGTCAAGTGGGGAATAAAAGGGAAGAAAAGGCTAGTAGTGAGGGATGCTGGAGCTCTGAAACTTTCTAAATGGGGGGAGGACTGAATAAAAAATGTGATTTAAAAAGCTTATATTGAAATTCAGACTTAAGTTTAATGTATGGCATCAAATACTAGTCATTCTCAGACTAACTATACATGGCCTAAATTAGTGGTTACCACAAATTGTTCAGTTTATCTGATAACATTTACTTCATGGAAAGAAAAATTTGACTGAACTGAGATGCCTTAACATTTTCTTTAAGTGACAGTGGCACTGTAAGATCAAACACTTAAAGGACATTGAAGCCATGATATGAATGCACTTTTGACAAAACTAGAATAATACACTTAGGAAACTGCTTAAGTAAAACAATCTATGTACTTCATTTATCATTAGTGTTGACATCATAGCTATTTTATAATTTATCCCAGACTATTATAAAATATATAAAACTGAGATATAAAGTATCAGCAATATAACTTTGCACTTTAAATAATTTCCAGCTACAGATTTTGCTTTTAGAAAACAAACTTTTGAAGCAGCTGCTTTGTTTCCTTGTCAAAGGTTCTATGAATGCATATACTTGGGTCCCTGATGGACTTAGCTATTGTGATTTTCAGACTCTTCTGACATTTTAATCCTTAGACAATGGAACAAACAAATCTTAATTGTGCCTTGTTTAACTGTTCATGTTTCCACACAGGACAGTAGAGCTTAAAACTTTAAAAGAATGTATGTATGTATGTATGTGTGTGTGTATGTGTATACATTTAAAATTTATTAATGAGCTTTAAATTGTGCAGTGAATCTGTGAGATGAGGTAAGGAAATTTGGCACATTTCAAACAGTATCCTTTATGTTTTGGCAAATTGTGTAACACAACATACTTTTCCACTGTGATCTACAGGTTCTATCCACATAAGTGGGGGTGGTTAATAGCAAGAATCACTGGAATGTTTCTAGTAAATTAACAGGGATAAGCTCCCCAATACTTACAACCAAATGTTGATATAGAAGTAAAAATATATACAGTACAGTCGCTTGTTTGTAGTTTGGCACAATGTTTTTCATTTTTTTTCCTTGTGGGTAAATAGTGCATGAACTACTTGTGCAACTGTATGACTTTTTAAGTCTTTTACATAGAACATCTGATTAAAGTTTGCTTCCAAAGACTTCCCACATTTTAAAATTCATTTCTTTAAGCACTTACATGTCACCATACATACCACAAGGCATATTTTGAAAGAAATAAAACACAAACATCAAATGTCTTTCTGGAAAATGTGAGTCTCTTCTTCAAACACAGGTAAAACCCAAAATGTTTCTGCTTTTAGGAGATTGTAGTCATAATCCCTGCAGAAAAATCAAACAATTTATGCCATCTTAGTTAGTTTCAGTGTAAGTTCCACAAAGGGATCCTACAATCTCAATTTGTTAACATCGTACTAGATGCCATACGATGAAGAAAAAGATACAAATAACAGGGAGCACTAGAAAGCACTCCTAATTGCCATATGTTGAGATTTTTTTCTTCCAACTAAATGCTCTTTTTGTTTAAATGATCTTGGCTTTTTGTCTACATGACATTTTAATTTCGTTGTTTAAAACTGTTTTACTGCAAAGCCCTTCCCTTCCCAAAATCATTCAAGAGCATATTTTATAGTTTTAATTTGTTAACAAGTAAAAACTAATGTTGAATAGCAGAAGAAAAAGCCTTTTGGTGCTTATCCCTAACCAAGCCACAAAAAAATTGCCCAATCTTTTGGGTGGCTTAAAGGTATAGGGATTTTAATATACTTTTTCTCTTTTCTTTTTAATTTGAAGGGAATGGGACAGTTTCTTTCATGCAAAAATTTGCTTTCAAGAGGGAAAAAATGAGGGACTGTGGGCTTAGCAGGTAGTAGGAAAGTTAAGGGTGCATCATCTCAGCCATTTTGGTGCAGTATTACCTCAGTTTTTCAAAAGAGGCTGTCCCAGCCTCATCCTTGTGGACCTGTTCTCGCTCCATGTACTTTCCCTTACACTTCTCATCTCTCAGGGCCTTGGAGCTGGATTTATGACGATATAATTTTTTGTGTGTTGGTCCGTTATTGCCTAAAGTGCTCATGTTACTATACTTTTTATCAAAGAAGGCAGAGCAAGAGTCCTCGTTATAACCAGGCATGTTTGTATGACCAGGATCACCTACTGCTACTTTCCCATTGCTTTTGCTCACACCCTTGATTGACCTGTGATTCTTGGTGGTTCCTGGGGACCCACTGTTGACCTTTTTCTTAGACTCCTGTGATGTCCCAGCCAATATTTTGAGGGTTTTTAATTTTAGACTATTGGACTCAGGGGAGTAGAATATGTTGGGGTCCCCATGGTGCTCCATGGGTTCCCAAAGGGGCTCTATGGAGGCCATCATGAATCTCTGCACATCTGCCATACCAGATGCAATGTTGGACAAGATATAGGAAGGCTCCTGAAATTCCCGTTGGTCATCTTCTAGGAGGCTATTGGAGTTGGTGCCCATGCTCATGTCACTCAAGCCTGAGTTGCTTTCCTTCCCCAAAGCCCAATCTCCAGAAACTCCCTTCTGATTTGGCATCTTCATAGGGGCCATAGGACCACCATGTTGGATACATTCAGCCAATGTCTTCCCAGTGGAGGATATGCTGTTAGTTTGATCTCCTCCACCACCAATGCCAATTTGCATTTTCTCTTCACTGATGGCAGGCATGTATTTCCCTTTCTTTGTTGACTTAGAGACCTGGTGGGAGGGTTTACCAGGTGTCTTTTCAATCCCTTTGCTGTTGGCTTTGAGGGATTTTTTCCTAGTGTTTTTCTGAGAAGAGCTTTGGTTCACAGCACCACTCTTGCTGGGTGAACTTTTCTTTCTTGTTTTTAACACTTTGTTATTGATACTAATTTGACCAGATGGATCATTAAATGTTGTCAGGCAAGGGTTTTTTTGGAGCAGGCTTAAAGAATCTTCATCATTAAACATATGGAACTGAAATTGATGGTTATTTAATGTAAATCCATCATCTGCTTGTACCTGCTGTGAAAGGGTACTGCAGTCCCATTTGATTTTTTCCACACTAATCAATGGTCCTGGGACACCCTCTTGGAATTCCTTTAGTGTTCCTAGTGTCTTGACACTCTCACATCTGGTAATTTGAGGGGAAAGACTAGGGGTATCAGGAGGGGACATCTCTGAAAGGGAAGAGTGGCGGAATTTGTCAGGAGTGAAGTTGGAGATATCTAGGAGGTCAGTGGACTCCTTTAGTGGTGCTATCTCATCAATGCTCTGCTGGATGACCAACTTAGGGCTGCAGTGGGCCAGGAAGTCATCAGTGATGTCATCATCACCATCTTTTTCACAGGACTTCAAGCTTAAGGAGCAATAAGTGTTTGCACTGACAGAGAGCGGGGCCATTGAATCAAAGCTGAAGAGCTGACCATCATCCATATTGACTGGGCCTTGTTGGAAAGGAAAGCAGATCTCTCCATTATTAAAGTTGCATAATTGATAAGAATTATCAGATGAGAGTTGGGTATCTTGCACAGAAGCATATAGGACCTTGCTGCCACCACTATTGAGGCTTATTGGACTATATGTTGAAACTGTTAGGTTATTTTCCATTGAGCCTACTTGGGAGGCTCCAAATCCACCAGACTGTGTTGGAGCTATCTCCCTTGAGACTTCAGCCATGAATTCCTGGGAGCCAGAAGTAGCCTTGTTGGGCCATGCACTCCCATAGTTGGTTGATTCCATTTTGAAGTTATGAGATGACTGTTGCAGCTCAGAGTCAGAGGATGAGGAGTGCACGCAGTCCTGGGCAGGCTGAAGAGGTACAAATGGTTTTTCAGTTTGAGTGAGGCTGCTTTCATTTTGCTCTGAAGAATGGTGGGTGAAGTATGAGATATTAGTATTATTTGACAAGTCAGAAGCATCCAACAATGTCTGCAGATACCCTCCGGGGATAACAGGTATACTAGTGGCAACACTAGGAGATGACAGAGGCATTTCAGAAGAGCAGGTGGTTGGTAGAAAAGTGGAATTCTTAGCAGAGTTTGCCTCATGAAATTCAGATAGATGGGACCTGTTTGAGGTCCCGGGAATAGCTTCATTCTTTAAATTAGCATCTTCCAAAAGAGGGCTCATTTGAACCACTGGTTTGCTTTCTTGCCCAGCAGCTTTCATTTTCTTGGATTTTAACCTAGCTTCACTTTTAAATTTGATTTTACTGAGCACTTTCCTCTCTGGCCCCTTAAATTCTGTGCCTTGGGCTTTGACTTTGACTGAGTCAGGACCGGTGAGATCATTTAAGTGTGATCCATTTGCACAGCTGGGGGCAGCCAGAGTTGCTGACTTCAGTGTACCTTTTAGGCCTCCATCTTCTTTATGATTACTAGCTTGTCTCTGATCATTGTAGAATGAAACCTGCTTACTACTTGCTGAAGTTTCCATGGATGGGATTCTTTGAATCCTGTGCCTGTTGCTAAGTTTAGATTTTCGTTTGCGAGCAGGTGGCAGGAATGACACCTCAAAGCTACCTGGTTCAAAGCTTTGCTTTTGGTATAAGGGTGTCTTGATGGAGTCTGTGTTGCTGTTTCTTTGCTTCTTCTTCTTCTGCCAGAAGCTCTTCAAGGGAGCCAGATTGGCATATTTGTTCAGCTGATTCTCACTCAAATTCACTGTTGCCTCACTGGCATCTACTTTACCTAACTTCACCAGCATGTTCTTCTCACCTTTAAAGCGATTGATGATGATATATTTGATAATAACAGGGGGCTCCTTACGGGTTATTTTTCTTCTCTTCTTGGGACACCATTCATCATCATCTTCCTCTTTGGAGCCACCTGGCAGCCATTCTTTTCTCTCATTTACTTTTTCACCTTCTAGTGAGTCAACATCATATAGATAATCTTCACTGTATCTGACTTTTCTCTTGGCTCGCAGCCCATAGTTCTGCTGAGAGGAGGAGCTGCTAGAATTAGTGTCCCGAGCCATATAGCGGCTACAGTCCTTGATCTCACCCATGGCATCATATGAGACCTCAATGAAGGAACTGTCATCACTGAAATTCCCTGATGTCTCCAAGGAATTAGCAAGATGGTCTTGTTTTGGATTCTTAAATTGACTTATCTCAGTACCACTGCATGGTTTATTTAAGACAGATTTTTCTGCATTATCTTTTTTCTCTGCACCGTTGTCTTCCTGGACTTCCTCTTTGCCTTTCTTCTTGTCCAAGTTTTTATCTTCTTCCCCCCAGATGATGCTCACATCAGGGACCTTGAATTGGGTAAGATCGCCACTCTGTTTGAGGGTTCCACTCTTAGATTCCCGTTTGGGGCAGGTAGTAAAGACACTGGGAAAAAAGTTGAATTGGGCATCCTCTTGCATCAGAAGGGTAGTCTTGTCACGAACATTGTCCTGAAAGGACTCATATCGAATTTTCAGGGAGCAGACATCACTACCCAGTGTTGACTCATCATCATCAAACATGTAGTTATCCACATCTTCTTCAGAGAATAGGTTGACAGACAGCTCATTCTTGGAACAGAGGTCAAGTAGTTCAATCTTGCTCTCACTAATAAAAGTCTCAAAGTAACCCCAATCCTGATTGGAATTTGCAAGCAAAGCTTCTTCTGTATTGCACTTATCTAACAGTAATGCCTCATAATAACTTTTCTGAGCTGGATCCTCCAAGTCAATGTCAGGTTTCTCAGCTTCTCGTCTATCTCCTACCCTTGATTTATGCAGGGGGAAGCTTAGGAGCTGGTCTGAGAGCAGCTGCTCTCCATATTTCATGTTTTCTCCAGCATTAATGCACTGAATCCCTATATCAGAGACTGCACACGTTTCATAATCCCTATTTAGATCACCAACTTTCAGACTAATCCCTGGCTCAGGATCTCCTGCATCCTTGGATTCCATGAAGCAGCCCAAGCAAGTCCGGCTTGGCTGCATAAGGCAGTCCCCGTTCAGAGCTGACATGCCTGCAGGCTCCATTATCGCAAATGGAGCTTTCTCACACTCACTGGGCAGTGACCATGTATTCAGGCCTTTTGCAACACCAGATGTGAGGGAGATGGCATTCACAGAAGCACTATTAGCAGCATGCTCAGGTGCTTCAATCAGGGTTAAAGGAGAGGGAGGGCTTTGCATACAGGGTTTCTTAGAGGGTAGAGGCAGAAGACCTCTGGGATACATCAGGGTCTCCTTTTGTGCCACTGGTATAGGTTGGATTGGTGCAGCAGCTTCCAGAGCTGCAAATGACTTCATCGCCATATCCTGGTCCTCTGAGTCTAGAGAAAAGGGAAAGAAACGATAGGAATAAAGTTAAAGGTCTTAGACTAGACTCATTAATTCTCTTTCCTTTGATCAGTTTCTGGTACTTGATCTTATTATTATAACCTAAACCTCCACTTCTCTAACTTTAGAAATTAAAACTACAACATTGCAAAACAACCTTGATTTTATATTGAAATTCATGCAAGTGAAAAGTAATAATTTTTTAGACCCAGTTTCTTCCTCAGAGAAAGAGCATTCCTTAGAAATGAGGAAAGAATTGGACTGCTTGATCAATTGTAAAGGCAAGGTTTTCAGGGGAAGATGCTCAGATGGGACATTTGTGTTTTGAGCTATAAGGCCCAGGCCCATTTTTCAGACCCATATTCTGGAAGCTCCTAGTAATTCTAGAATTTCCAAGCCTTACCTTAGAGCATATTTCTAATTCATTAGGCATTCTGAGGAGCTTCATCTGACAGAGATGACTTAGGAGGGCAAAGAGTTGGAATTTAATGCCTCTTAGAGATTCCTCTAGCTCAGTTAGAGATTTGGTGGAATAAAATTTAGAATTAACATCAATTTCAGAGGCATCCTGAATTCAACCTTTCCCAACTTTGTGGATATTGGAAATCCATACTAATAACAAAGGACTACAAAGAGAGATATACTATAATTAAATTCCCTTACCATTTTCTTTGACCCCATTAATCAGAATGTTTTCTCCATTGGCTGAGGCAACAATAGCCTTATCTTGTTGGTTATCCATGAATGTAAATTCTATTGTTTCATTCCAAGTCCAAATGCTGTCCAACCTGCACATTTCAAATATATAATATCAGTAATTAAATTTGTCGTATTCTATATTTTACAGGTTATTTCATCTATAGGGGTCTTAAAGGGCTCATTAGGACTTACCAACAGGCTTTCTTACTTCTAGTGCTTTGTTTTATAGTTTATACCTACCATATAAGTCAATTTGGAAACTCACACTTCATTCATACATCCTAGATCCTTCTAGCCCCTCTAGGTCACCATACTATACAAAACTGAAATTTGCAAACTTACCCCTTCTTCCAGATAGTAACAAATTTAATTGAATCATGGCTGCCCAGTTAGGAAACGCACAAAGCAAATTTCAGAATAACCTGAGATAAGGTGAATGTGCCTATGGAGGTTAGCTTTATTTTTATCTGCTTCATTTACATTTCACATGATCAGAAGTTCTTCAAAAACAAGTCAATTCATACATATACACACATATACATCATGCACATTTCTTTCTGTACCTTAAAAATTGATTTCTAAGGTTGAAGGAGTTAGAGATTCCCCTTGTCTTCTCAACTTTCAGAAACTTAACTTGGATTTTGACAAGTATTCTTCAAAGCCCTCAGCAAGATTTTTAAATGTGTCTACGATGCAGATCTAGATTTCTTAAAAGGGCCCCAGCATCATCTGGTATTTTTAGGACCTAGTACACGTATCTGTAGCTCCTTACTTCCTTCCGACTACCTACCTGAGTGGTAGATATATACAAAATAATAAGATACAAGGTGGAGATATCTGTCATGTACCAATATACCACCTATAAATCCCCATTTATTCCAGATCCCTTGTCTGCTAGACTTTTTCTCCACCAAAGTATCCATCTCTTTATTAAAAACCATATTTCACTGATAGCCAAACAGCTATTTTAAGAATTTCAGTTATATATTAATTTATTCTAATACATGCACATTACTGTATTAGGCCTAGCACTGAGGAAACATTACTGTATTCTAATATATGCACATTACTGTATCAGGCCCAGCGCTGAGGAAACAAGAAGCAATACAAGTTTCACGTGATTCAATCTTTTTTTTAGGGGGCAGAATACCAAAAATATTTGTTTTGAACACCACAATACATGGGAAGAGGGGTAAAAACAGGTAGATAATGTGCTTAAGCTTAAAATCCAGTCCTGCTCAAATAACCTCACTTAGAATACCCTTAACAGAGATCAAAGGTGGTCCCTTCTTCAAAGCTGCATGCCTAGAACAATGATTCCTTCCTTCTCAATAATCCTAGTGCAGTGTGTATAGTGATTCCCCAGCGGCTCAGCTTGGGGCAGCACCTGTGGCTCAGTGAGTAGGGTGTCAGCCCCATATATTGAGGGTGGCGGCATCAAACCCGGCATCTCTGCATCTCTGGTGCAGAGATGTCAGCAGTATTTCTGATCAGGACCCATGCAAACGCCAGACATGGGCATTGAGTTCATGTTCATCTGTCCCATGTGACCGCTGCTGCTGTTCCTGTGCACCATATTATATACTACAGGATTCCCCTGATGGGCAAACTGCTACTGGAGAAAAGAGCTGTTCCTGGCTAAGTTTCCTGATGGCCAGCCCTTCATTTCTGAGGACTGACACATGGATGCAGTCTCAGGGTGTTGCAGCATGGGATCTGGGAGAGATCCATTCTTGATGATATCATTCCATTAGGTGGGCTAGACACTCAACCCAAGGTTGGATCTGGGTGTTGTCCCATTCCATAACTTAGTGGATATGGAAACTGTTGTGGTGGAGCTTGGGGCATTGCAAGTCCCGCCGAAACCCTATCCATGCTGGGGAAAGCAGTCACATTTCAGAACATCATCATCATCATTGGAAATAGCTTTTCCTTGCTTTTTTATTTGATGTATTTGTCTTACTGTTTCCTTCAAATCACACATTTATCTGGTTTGATGTTGAAATTGTTGATATAACTAAGATTAGCAGCTATCAGTTCAGCCAGTTCTTCAATATATTTACCCTCCTCCTCACGTCTTCACTTTTTACCACTGCAGGTAAGACCTTGTCCAGTAGTATCAAATCGCAGTTCACATTCTTGTGAATCAGTGGCCAGTGGATCCAGGGAGGATTCTCATAACACCCACTGCCATTTTCTGCCATCAAAAGCGGCTCAGCTTGGGGCAGCACCTGTGGCTCAGTGAGTAGGGTGTCAGCCCCATATATCGAGGGTGGCAGCTTCAAACCCGGCCTGGCCAAACTGCAACAACAAAAAAAAGCCAGGCGTTGTGGCGGGTGCCTGTAGTCCCAGCTACTTGGGAGGCTGAGGCATGAGAATCACTTAAGCCCAGGAGTTAGAAGTTGCTATGAGCTGTGACATCACAGCACTCTACAGAGGGCTATAAGTGAAACTCTGTTTCTAAAAAAAAAAAAAAAAAAGTGGCTTAGCTTTACATAGGTGGGTGCGGTGGCTCAGGCCTGTAATCCTAGCCCTCTCGGAGGCTGAAGTGGGTGGATTCCTTGAGATGACGAATTCAATACGTGCCTGAGCAAAACAAGACCTCCCCCATCTCCACTAAAAATTGAAAAACTGAAGCAAGAGGATAGCTTAAGCCCGAGTTGGAGGTTCTATGAGCTATGACGTCAAGCATTCTACCCAGGGCAACAACTTTAAATTCTATGTCAAAATAAATAAATAAATAAATAAACAAATAAATTAGAAACTCGCTGCTCAGCCCGTAGGCACCGCTGCCGCAGCCACTAACTTAGCCTCTGCCACCATCACGGTCTCCGTAAAGAAGCTGAGGAGACAGCTGCTGGAGCCGCGGCACGGTGTGATTCAATCTTTAAGACATACTGACTATCTGGGCATATTTCTTTATCTATGTGTATAAAGTAAGAATTCTGTAGTAGGTAATCTCCCAGTTTTGAAAATGTTAGATGACTCTGAGTTTCCCCTAACACTTTTATATTGTAGTTGCCAAATCCTCCTCTCATTTTATATGAGATAGACTTGATGAGTAGCATAAACCATGGGTGCCAGGGAAAAGAGAAAAAGTAGTTATATACACAGAAAGAAGGGCTAGAGAGTTTTAAAAGATGTAGAGGAGGAAAGAGCAATGTTGAAGCTCCCATTTTTGCCATTTGTAATGGAATCAAATGAACAGATTGGCTGCTTCTACTTTAAACTGCTATCATGATTGCTCTGCACATCTTTCTTTTTAAGAAATTCATAGAATTTCAGGTATCATTTACCCCTCTTTCACACCTCCACTCATTCCATGTTGGCAGGGATTTCATAAGGAGCAAATAATTTGTAGATTTAAATAATTTAATGTCTTCTTGTTCTTTATGTTTATCGTTCACTATATAAATAAGTTCATTTTTATCAGCAGGAAGACCAAGGTCATAAAGCAACATAATGATAGTTGTATGAAAGGAACCCAAATATCCTGACCAAGAGAGCAGGTATTTTCTTTTTCTTCATAAAACAAAAAATGCCTTATTCATAATTCTTACCACTTTCAACCCTGGGCAAAGCAGGACTATAGAAATACAAGTATAGGGTGGCGCCCGTAGCTCAGTGGGTAGGTGCTGGCCACATCCATCCAGGCTGGCATGTTCAAACCAGGTCTGGGCCAGCTAAACAACAAAGACAACAACAACAACAACAACAACATAGCCAGGCATTGTGGTGGGTGCCTGTAGTCCCAGCTACTTGGGAGGCTGAGGCAAAAGACTCTCTTAAGCCCAAGAGTTGAAGGTTGCTGTGAGGTGTGACACCATAGAACTCTGCCAAGGGTGACATAGTGAAACTCTGTCTCAACAACAACAAAAAAATACAAGTATAGAAATAGAGCTACACTTCTGCTCCCTTTCAGGTAATGAGACAAAGAACAGCTTCCTCAGATGAGTATTGATCATTAGTAAAAATCTGTGTACCATGAAATATATATAGGTATAGTATACTTAAGTCTTACCAACAGTTATCCAACTTGTCAGAAAGGAAACTAACACTACATCACGGGACATATTAGAGCTACTATAACTTTACTCTAGGATGTTATTTCCCTAAGAACATAAATTTCCTCTTACAGAAAAATCTGATTAAGCACCTAGGATTTATGGCTCTGAAGAAAAGGGAATCTTACAGGGCCGAGAATAGAAAGGAGATAAAATTTTGCAAGAGATCAAGAGGTGGAGTAGGTATGGGAGCTTGATGCATTGGGAGGTAGAGTGGAGGGAATGAATGCTTACTAGGTGCTAGGCTGAATACAGTTACATAAATTACCTCATTTTGGATGTATAATTGTAAGGTTGGTTCTATTAGGTTCCCAGTTTTTAAAAGGAGAAACTGAGTATCACAGATATAAACTTAATGACTATCAGGAATTTGGGCCTTTGTTCTCAAGAATTAGAAGGCCAGACCCTGAGCAGACAATCCTTTAGTCCCTTCCTATAACTTTTCAAATCTTAGCTCTAAACGAGATAACCAAAGGTACATATTTTAATACATTTTAATTTACATACATCTTGGTTCCTTATAAAGATGATTTTGGAGAAGGATCATAACTTTTTTTTTTTTTCGAGACAGAGTCTCACTTTGTTGTCCTAGGTAGTTGTCACAGGTTACAGCAACCTCCAGCTCTTGGGCTTAGGCAATTCTCTTGCCTCGGCCTCCCAAGTAGCTAGGACTACAGGCACCAGCCACAATGCCTGGCTAATTTTTGTTGCAGTTTGGCCAGGGCCAAGTTTGAGCCTACCACCCTTGGTATATGGGGCCAGAGCCCTACTCACTGAGCTACAGGCTCCGCCCCCATAACTTCTAGTAGTTACAATACAAACAGCTTTGGGCTTGCTTTAGCTTTTTCCCACTAATTGGTATTTTAGAATAGTAAATTAGATGGAGTTTTAAAATCTATTTTGAGTCAAATTGAGTAACACTTTGGGAAAAATGTACAAAAAATTGCTCTGTGATAATAGTAATTCACACAGCATAATGGCGTTAAAATAACAATAGCATGGAGATAGGTATTTTGAAGCTCAATTAAACTAGAAAATCATTCCCTCCCATTTGCCCTTCACCTCACTTGGGCCTGAAGAACACTCACAGATTTTGACCCTGTAGGCTGCTATGCTTTTCCCCAGAGGCCTTGAAGCCTCAGATCTTGGAGTCTAGATGACTGATACCAGCATTTGTGTTGGGGGTTGCCCGTAGCTTTTCCCAACTGGGAAGAAAAAGCAAGGCAAGAAAGTAAATCATGTGTTTGCCTATAGGCCTGGGACCACATAGTCTTTGGGGTTTGAGAAGTGCCAATCTCTTGGATATTAGTTTAAATTAATCGAACAATTTTATTTGTACTGTCTGTGGTCATAAAATGGAGATGAATAAGACCAGATCCCTGTACACAGTGAGGGGTGGGGAAAAAGGAGAGCAGAGAGAGGGAAGGAGGAAGGGGGTTGGGGGTCATGGTGTGTAACACACCTTTTCGGGATGGGACACAATTATAAGAGGGACTTCACCTAACAAATGCAATCAGTGTAACCTGGGAAAGAAAGAAAGAGAGAAAGAGAGAAAGAGAGAAAGAAAGAGAGAGAGAAAAAGGATAAAAAATCTATTAGGACTTAATTTATAGCCTAACATAGGGTCTATCCTAGAAAATGTCCCAGAGGCACTGAGAAGAATGTGTTTGCTGTTGTTGTTTGGGAGAATGGTTTGTATATGTCTGTCAGATTTGTTGGTTTATTGTATCATTTAAGTCCTTTTTTTTCTCACTTATCTATCCATTGTTGAAAGTTGAGATACTGAACACCTAACAATTATTGTAGGAATGTATTTCACTGTTCAATTATATAATTTTTGCTTCGTATATATTGACGATCTGTCATTAGGCAAATAAATGCTTATAAGTATTTAAAAAATAAAAATAACAATAAATAAAAATCAAATAAAACACATGCAACCTTAAAAAAATAGATCCCTGTTTTCAAAGTGCTCAGAGTCTAGTGGGGAAAACAAGCCATACACACATAATAAACATAATATATGTAAAGAGAGGCAGAAAGTTTCTATAGCAGTCCCAAATAGAGAGAAATTATTTCCTTTCTAGAGAGCAGGGAGATCAGGGAAGGCTTCACTAGGAGCAGCAACATTTAAAAAGGAGCTTGAAGGATGATCTTTTTGGAGGTGGGGCTGAGAAAGTACAGTGTAGAAAAAGGTATTCCAGGCTGAATGATCTTTATAAAATGCCAACTATAATGTCTCAACTACCCTCCAGGCTATCCTCTGAACAACTATAGGGCTGACAATTTACCTTAAACATTCCAATTTTGTCTCACATACAACACTTTCCTCAATCAATCCTCAACTTCTCAAGTTATATCCTATTTTTATTCTGTTTACTTCTTATACTCCCAAATATTCCACCCCTTTCTGCTCTTTTAATATGTAATACCATTTTTTTTGGTTTTAGGTATCTTACTCTTGATATTCTTTGCCTAGATTGCCTCTCCTCTTCCCCTATTCTTTCTCTTCTTCCCTTTCCCAGTCTCCCTTTCAACCCTGTGTTCTGTTCCTACTCAGTTTTTCTTGATGAATTCCTTGAGTCTCCCCACTCCAAACAAAATTAGTGTTTGTTCTTTTCTGTGTTCTCAAAGAATTTTGATCTCTTCTGTGTTTATGGCCTTATACAAGCACTTCTTCTTTATATATGATACCCCAAAAGTCTAAGCTCCTCTCCAATTCCACTGGGCCTAGCTCACATAGTGCTTATAATATGGTATGTACTCCATAAAAATAAAACAATGATTTTGAGTGGTAGGAAAAGACAAAGGGAGAATTCAGGGAACAGTAAGTGTTTGGTGGAAATAGGTACACACAAGAAAACATGCCTGACAGATAAACTGAAGCTATACTGTGGAGGCCAACCAAACTATAATTTAGGAAGACACTGAAGAGTTTTGAACAGTGGACAATATTAGGACCAGTGAGAGTGGGACAAACAGAGGTAAGAAGATAGGTTAGGAGACAATGCTCAGGTGTGAGTTGTCAAGAAGATTAGAATTAGGAGGAGGAAATAGGAATGGCAGGCAAATGATAGACTCAAGTACAACTGTAGAGGTATGCTGTATAGACTGGGAAGATGATTAGATATAACAGGTAAGGGAGCAGTAGTCAGCCTATAGAGAGAAAAAAGAAGTCAAGAAATTAACAGATATCTGTGAAAGGAGCATCACTGGTGGTTGGATTCCAGGCAAAAGTAGACTCAGAAATACCTGCCAGGATATTCTTGGGAATAAAGTAAAGTGGGTTAGAAGGAAGCTCAACCATCAGGTCCAGCATGGCTAACAAAGCTGACTAGGACCTTAGCTGTCACAGTGGTAGTTCAACTTTACTGGCACATTTCAGAGTCCCTTTGCCTTTGTAAGAGAATTTTACTTCTAGGCCTTCTGCCTGCTTTCTCTCTCATGTCCAAGGAGAGTATTAGAGGAGTCCAATCACTGTCTGTCAGATAAAGGATAGGGTATTTCTTTCCAAAGAGTCACTTTCTCCTTGACTCTAGACCTATGTTGGCAGTATAATGGCATATTAGGCACAGAAAGATCAACCTAGAATGCCCATTGGTATTTGCAAGATGGTGAGTGCTTGGAAGGACCACGACACTACAGTTTTGTCCTGTATAAGAATGGGTTTATACAAGGACTGTGTCCTAATCACAGTATGTATTTGTTGCCAGGTAGCATGGAGTTACACTTAATGCTTGAGTGCAATAACTTTAGGCTGAATTATCTTTTAACTTACTCCATAGGTTTTTAATCTCTTTTCTTATTACTAATTATTCTGTTGGTTGCAGTTTTAGAAAATGTTAATTCTTTTCAGAAATATAATCACTGAATAACAGGGCTGGAAGGATCTTGGAATACAGTTTAATTCCAAACTCCCTATTTAAAATGGGGTACCAAAGTCTCAGAAAGAAGAAACTACTTGCCAATGTTACACAGTAAGTTGGTAGCACATATACACAACCTTGGATGTGTGTTACATTCTAGTCCAGAAATACCCCTGTAGCACCAAATTACTTACCAGGTGGAATACATGTATAAGTTATAAATAAAAATAACCACTAATCAGAGGGCTACTAACTTTCCGTTTATCTTTGGCTGATATAACTTTTTTGTTGTTTGTTTTTTGTCAGATTAATATAAAGGTATACATGATTGAGTTACATTGTTTGCACTCCTAAGGTAAGGTTCAAGTTGTATTTAAGTGCTTCACTCAAGGGGTGCTGTATACCCTTACGTTGTACATATTAGTTGATAATTTACCAATCACCTACCCTCCTCCCCCTTTCCTTTTCCCTCCTTCCCCCTTGGCCCCAATTGAATATACTTGTGTTTGTCTCTTGTAGTTGTTTTACTATTTGTTTCATATTAGTATTGAGTACATTGGATACTTGATTTCTCACTCTTGTGATGCTTTACTAAGAAGAATGTGCTTTAACTTCATCCAGGTAAATACAAAAAAATATAAAGTCTCCATCTTTTTTATGGCTGAATAGTATTCCATGGTATACATATACTACAGCTTATTAGTCCATTCATGGGCTGATGGGCACTTGGGTTGATTCTAATTTTGATGACAACTGTGAATTGAGCTGTGATAAACATTCCAGTGCATACATCCTTATGGAAAAATGATTTTTTTCTCCTGGACAGACATGTAGTAATGACATTGCAGGATCAAATGGAAGGCCTATTTTGAGTTCTTTGAGGATTATCTATACTTCTTTCCATAGAGGCTATATGAGTTTGCAATCCCACCAGCAGTGCAAATGTGTTCCCTTCTCTTCACATGCATGCCAGAATTTGCAGCTTTGGAACTTTGTGATGTGGGCTATTCTCACTGGGGTTAGGTGATATCTCAGAGTGATTTTGATTTGAATTTCTGTTATAGTTAAGGATGATGAGCATTTTTATATGTGTTTGTTGGAAATTCATCTGTCTTCTTCAGAGAAGTTTCTGTTCAAGTCTTTTGCCCACTTGCAAATCAAGTTTTCTGCTCTTTTTTTGTTGATTAATTTGAGCTCTCTGCAGACTCTATTTATCAGTCCTTTGTCATATTCATTGCATGAAAATATCTTCTCCCATTCTGAAGGTTGTCTGTATGCTTTAGTTGCTGTACCCTTGGCTGTGCAAAAGCTTATTAGCTTGATCAAATTCCATTTATTTATTTTTGGTGATGCAGCAATTGCCAAATTCTTATCCCAGGGCAATAGTGTCTAGAGTTTTTCCTATACTTTTTTCTAAGATAATTATCATTTTGTATCTTAAATTTAAATCTTTTATCCAGTGAGAGTCAATTTTGTCAGTGGTAAGAGATGCCAGTACAGTTTCACTCTTCTACATGTGGCTAACTATTTACTAAATAGGAATTCTCTTCCCCAGTGTATGCTATTGTTTAGTTTATCAAAGATCAGGTGGCTATATGTGGCTAGGTTCATCTCTAAGTTCTCTACTCTATTCCATAAATCTTTATCTCCATTTCTGTGCCAGAACCATGCTGTTTTGATCACTGTAGCCTTCTAGTATAACCTGCAATCTGGTAATGTGATGCCCCTAGATTTATTTTTTTATTTCTTAAAATTGCATTGACAAATTGTTTTTTCTTTTCCCCTGTAGTTCCATATAAAATGAAGAACTATTTTTTCAAGTTCTTCAAAGTATGCCATTGGTGCTTTGATGGGGGTTGCATTAGGTAGATTGCTTTAGGTATTATGGATTTTTTAGCAATGTCAATTCTTCCCAGTCATGAGAATGGTATGTTCTTCTATTTGTTAACATCTTCTGCTATTTTTTTCTCAGGGTTTTGTAGTTCTCTTTATAGAGATCTTTGACATCATTTGTTAGCTATATTCCCAGGTATTTCATCTTCTTTGGAGCTACTGTGAAGGTTATTGTGTCTTTGGTTTGATTCTTAGCTTATTACTGGCATATATAAAGGCTACTAATTTGGGGACATTGATTTTATATCCCAAGTTTTATATCCACCCATACCTTGACCACTTGCAGGAGCCTTGTGGTTGAGTCTCTGGCATTTTCCAAATATAAGATCATATGATTTGCAAAAAGGTTTAGAGTTTTACCTCCTCTGTCTCCATTTGAGTACTCTTGATCTCCTTCTCTTGCCTGATTGCATTAGCTAGGACTTCCATCACTATGTTGAAGAGCAGTGGCAATAGTGGACATCCTTATTTAGTTCCAGTTCTAAGTGGAAATTATTTCAGTTTTACTCCATTCAATGTGATATCAGCTGTGGGTTTGTTGTGCATGACCTCTATTGGCTTAAGAAATATCCCATATATGCTTATTTTCTTAAGTGTTCCTGTCAGAAAAGGATGCTGAATTTCGTTGAAAGCTTTTTCTGCATCTATTAAGCAGATACTGTGGTCTTTGTTTTTGCTTCTGTTTATGTGGTGAATTATATTTATGAATTGATATGTGTTGTACCAATCTTGCATCCATGGGATAAAGCCAAGCCGATCATGATGTATCATTTCTTTAATGTATAGCTATATTCTGTTTACTAGTACCTTACTGAATATTTCTGTGTTGATATTAATTAATGATACTTGTCTTTAGTTTTCTTTTTTGTTGAGTTCTTTTCTGGTTTTGATATAGAGTGATATTTGATTTTTAGAATGTGTTGAAGGGAATTCTTTCCTTCTCTATCTTTTAGAATAGGTTCTGCAACATAGGTACAAGCTTCTCTTTAAACGGTCGGTAGAATTCTGATGTGAATCCATCCGGTTCAGAACTTTTCTTTTTTAAATGTTCTTAATTGATGTTACAATTGTGGTGCTTGATATTGATCTATTCATTATTTCTAATTCTTTCTGTTCGAGTTTAAGAAAGTGGTGTGATTCCAGGTATTAGTCCATTTCCTCTGTTTTCAAATTTCTGGTCATAGAGTTTTTGTCATAATTGGGGATCATCTTTTGTTATATCTGTGTTATCTGTTACTATTTCCTCTTTTTAATTTCTAATTAGAGATCTTACTTTTCTATTTCTAGTTAGTCTGGCCAAGGAAGGGTTTATCAATTTTATTGATCTTTTCAAGGAAGTAACTTTTTATTTTGATGATATTCCAAATGATTCTTGTGTCTTTAATTGCCAAGAGAGGTGGGGAGTGTCTCTCCAAAGTATCCCCAGGGATGTGAGCCCTGTTGTTCCTGCAGCTGCCACTGCTTCTCTGTGCTGCAGGGCACCACTTCTCCCTCTCCCTCTCAGTCCACAGTCTTCTCTTTACCCCCGTGTCACAGAATCAGCACAGACCTGCAACCACCCACACCTTGTCCATACCTATCAATAAAACACCCCAGAATCTGGACTCCATGGGGCACAGGCCTCCAGACCTTGGGGTGAGAGTGGAGGGGAGTGCTGGGAGTTCAGAATTGCAGGTAGAGAATATATACAGTTTTATGCCTGACAGGAGAATGCCACTCGTTTTAGTGGGTCCTCTCTGGGGAAGAAGTTCTAGCTTTTAGAGGGTCTCTCCCATGGGATAAAGTAGGAGCATATCAGAACTCTGCTCACTTGTTTGTAGAAAGTATACTGTGAGCCGTTCTTAAGAGGGAGCAGACTCCCATCCGCTTGGCAATGGATTTTGTATCTATTATTTGTTTCCTTGTAGTTGCAGCTCACTTCAGCAGGGTTGATGTGCATTCTTCAACCTTCTCTCTTGGCTCAGCTCCAAACCATCAGCTTACTTTCTAAACTTCTGTCCTTTAACTCTCCTTCTGGACAGGAGCCTCTGTGGAAAGCTGGTTCCAGTCGCCCATCTTGCTCATGGCAATTCTTTGGCTTAAGCGATTCTCTTGCCTCAGCCTCCCAAGTAGGTGGGACTATGGGCACCCACCACAATGCCTGGCTATTTTTTGGTTGCAGTTGTCATTATTGTTTAGCAGGCCCAGGCCAGGCTTGAACCCAGCACCTTTGGTGTATGTGGCTAGTGCCCTACTCACTGAGCTATGGACGCTGAGCAATACACAGAATATTTTCATTATCACAGTAAATTCTACTAGACAGCACTGTTTTTTTTTTTTTTAAGAGAAAGAGTCTTACTTTGTCATCCTCATTTGAGTGCCATAATGTCATAGCTCACAGCAACCTCAGACTCCTGGGCTCAAACAATTCCCTTGCCTCAGTCTCCAAAGTAGATGGGACTAAAGGCACCTGCCACAAGGTCAGCTATTTTTAGAGACAGGGTCTGGCTCTTGCTCAGGCTGGTCTTGAACTCAGGTGATCCACTTGCCTTAGCCTTCCAGAGTGCTGGGATTACAGGCATGAGCCACTGTACCCAGCCCTTAGACAGCACTGTTATTCTTACTCTCTAATTATCTAGTCACTTTTTCTATTTTTTGTGGCCTGGCCTACCATTTTATTTATTTTATTGGTCTCAAGTATGGACGGTTGTTGTCATCATATCCTCAATTCCTTGTTGATCCAAGAAAAGCTTCTCTCTTGCCATTATTCATTTATCCTTATTTCTATATTCATCAATAGGTAACCATTTTAATGTGGTAAATGGTAAATGTACATTTTATTCATAGGTGTTCATTTAAATGCTACATTACATGTGTATTTTTTTTTTTTTTTGAGACAGAGCCTCAAGCTGTCCTCCACGCTATTCCATCACAGCTCATAGTAACCTCCAATTCCTGTGCTCAAGCGAGTCTCCTGCACCTGCCTCCCAAGTATCTGGGACCACAGGCACCTGCCAAAACGCCCGGCTATTTTTTGGTTGCAGCCATCATTGTTGTTTTTGGCGGGTGGGCTGGATTCGAACCCGCCACCTTAGGTGTTTGTGGCTGGTGCCTTAGCCACTTGAGCCACAGGTGCTGAGCAACATGTATATATTTAATTTTTTTTTGCTTTTATTTATTGATTTATTTTTGCAGTTTTGGCTGGGGCCAGGTTTGAACCTACCACCTCTGCTACATGGGGCCGTTGCCCCACTCCTTTGAGCCATAGGCACCGCCTTATTTCAAATTTTTTGTTGTTTCAGTTTGGCAGGGGCCAGGTTTGAACCTGCCACCCTCAGTATATGGGGCCAGTGCCCTACCCACTGAGCCTCAGGCACCACCCAATATTTTAAAATTTTATGTAAATTATATGATATATATACATATATATATATAATTTTTAATTTTTTTTTATATTTTCATCTGTCTCTTTTTCCTTTTTTTTGAGACAGAGTCTCACTTTGTTGCCTTCAGCAGAGTGCTGTGCTGTCACAGCTCACAGCAACCTCAAACTCTTGGGCTCATGCAATTCTCTTGCCTCAGCCTCCCAAGTATCCAGGACTATAGGCACCCACCACCATGCCCGGCTATTTTTAGAGAAAAGGTCTTGCTCTCACTCAGGCTGGTCTGGAAACTGTGAGCTCAGGCAATTCACCCACCTTGGCTTCCCAGAGTGCTAGGATTACAGGCCTAAGCCACAGTGCCTGGCCACAATTTTTTTAATTTTAAATTTTTATTTCTAACTATGGGAACAGAACTTATTCATATTTAGGACTCATTCATATTTCTATGTATGTATGTAATTTGTTGTTTTTATCTGCTGCATAATGTTCTATGGTATACAACTACCACATTTTACCTATTTCCTTTCATTATGATAGATACTCAGGATGCCTGGCCTAGGACTTACAGAATTCTTTGCTGAAATTTCTGGCTTTACAGAAAATCTTCCAAGAAAATCTTAGTCAAAAATACTCATTATATGGGTATGCTACCTCACTTTGAATTGTGGATATCTTAACTCCCTGGAACATAGACTCTTATCCTATCCTTCAATATTCTTACTGGTATTACTCTTTGTCTATTATTGATTATTGTTCATTTTTTGTTTGGATCTGGTCCTATACTAGATTTTTTCCTTATTCTTAATTCCAAATAATGATTTTTCATTGGCCTTTGGTTTTAATTACCTGGACTCAGGTTATTATCTCATAAAGTTCCTTATTTCTTTTGTGTATTTCTGACTTCTCCTGCATCTTCTTTGCTTTGCTGCCACTCAAGATTCATCTGACAGGTAGTTTCCCAGTTAAAGTTTTCCCTGAGCAATGGGGTTAGGAACCTAATGGAGACAGAGTTTCTATACTGACAGCCAGAGATATCCAGGCCTGATGGAAAGTTTCATGTTCTCTGTTAGCTTGACACATCAGGGAAATGACCTTTTAATCCAGTGTAGCATATTTCATTTATTGTAGTGATATCTAGTTTGAAGGTGTTATGAAAAACATCCCCAGAGAGATTTACTATTTCCAAAACACCCTGAATTTGAACTTAATTCAACTACTCCAGAAGACTAAAACAACAGAACATGTTAGGCACTTCATATGCTAGATACTGTTATACCATATAATGTCATGCCAAATTAGAATGTTTGTCTCCTGGGGGAGAAAAGGGTGGGAACAGTTGTAGGTATGTATTTTAATTAAAATCATCTGTTAGTGCTACTGATCTAACATTAAAAATTAATAATCTACAGAGATACAAAGAAAAGAACCAAACAGGTGACACATGATGTCATTAAGATGACAGAAACAAAATGAATCTATATTCCAATTAACTTTGGTAAGTGGTATAGACAAATTAGAACTAATTTAGAGGAAAAAGTTTAGAACAAGAGGATGCAAAGCTCAGGGGAGAAAATTCAAGAAATGTGCTTTCTGTTCTCAAATACTTTTAAGAGCTATCCCAAAAGACTGAAACTAAACTTTTTTAGTTAGAATACAATGGAAAGTAACTTGAGGGAGGAAAACTGCAGCTCAATATATAGATCAGCAGAAATATCCAAAAATGAAATTGGTGCTGGGGGAGGGGCATAGGGAAAAAAGTGAGCTCCCTGTCACTGGAAATACTCAAGTAAGGATGGACAAAAATTTGGCAACATCATAGAACAGACTTAAACATTGGATAGAGAAGCTGGACTAGAAGACTTTAACTTCATGTGACAAGAGAATCAGTTGTACAAATCTAAAACCAATTCAAGGCGCTCTTAAAAAGACATGAAAGAAAATAAAGCAAAGATAATAAAATTGGGTCTTCCTCAAGCTACCCAGCCATTGTGAAAAAGAGAATAACAGAAGATATCCCCACATTCTCATATCAGGTCCAGCCTTGGATATGGGCTCATAGCAACAAGGAGCATGGCCTTCCTGTGGACCCAAGCCATTCTAGGGCATATTTTTATAAAGGATAGAGAAATTCTGTCAGAAACAAGGGGTTTGGGGGACTGGAGGAATGCTGTAAGTTAAAAAGAAAACCTTAAAGAACAATCTATAGATTTTTCTCAGCCAAAGCCATGACAGTGTTTCCAAAGCAACAGAGATCTATGTAAATTGGGCTAGGTAGATGAGGGCTCATACTTTTAGCACCTTGGCACCACCTTTCTCCCATCCAAAAAAAAGTGTTTCCTCTAGGAAGTCTCTGCAACATTTCTCCAGGGCTCTGTACAGAGTTGGAAAACTGGATGAAATCACACTCCAACTTGGTTGGATTTTATTGCTGCTATATTCTTCAATTTCCCTTCTATACAGGACTTGCTTACAATCAAGGTTTGCAGAAGACAAACAACATGCAATGAATGTGCCATATTATCAATTAAGTGCAAACATACACTGAAAATTAATATTGGAATCAAATTCCAACACTATGAAAAGAAACCAAAAGCATCCACAGAAACCATGAGGAAATAAAGACAGAGAGAAGAAAGAAAGAAGAACCTACTTTTAGCCTAGCGATGCAGCCCCAGTCCTATTACATAACATTGTATCATCTCTTACATCTGCATAGTTTATACCTTATGTTTTAGCACATTTATAATTAAGACGTCTTACAAAGTTGGTCGTATAAATATTATTTAATGGCAATGGCTGCTCTAGGTTTCCAAGACAACAAATGTGCTCTGTCCTGGCCACCCAGTTAATCATGACTATTTAAAATCTTCAGGTCTTAAACCTGTGTGTTGACAGGACAGAGGTACTTTGTGGCCTAGGGAATGGCCCCAGCATGAAGGTTGTAGTGGTAGCTAGCATTAGAATTGGTTGATTTGGAATCCTTGATTTCATAGCCCTATAAATCTGGGCTGTGAAATCAAAAATCCCAAATCAACATTACAAATAGGGTTATTGTTCAAAAGTAGCCTGTTACTATTATATGTCTCCTCTGTGCCTAGAACAGGGCTTACTAGTAAATGTCTATTTAGTTTCTTTTTTTGGCTTTTTCCCCTCTATATCTATTTTAGTTCAAAGGCAAGTGATACATTATATTACATAATTATAATAATAGCTAATATTTAAGTAGTAATATCAAGTAAATGTCTATTTAGTTTCTTTTTTGGCTTTTTCCCTCTCTATACCTATTTCAGTTCCAAAGGCAAGTGGCACATCGTATTACATAATAATGATAGTGATAATTATAATTATAACTAATATTTAAGTAGTATTTATTTTCTTTTGGAGCTAGGTAGAAGTGGGGCTTGAGAGAAAAAGAAATTAATCAGTATTCAATGAAGTCCATAGGCTGGCTCCTAGTCTCAGTTCTAGAGACTAGCTACGGGATGCTGGAGAAATCATTAAAACTTTCCAAGCTCCAGTTTCCTTATATGTCAAATAATAATAGTTATCTCATAGCATTACTGTGACTCATGGTAACCCCATGAGATAAATATTATAATTCATTTTTTGAAATAGGGTTTCACTGTCACTCAGGCTCCAGTGTAGTGGTGTCATCATAGCTTATTGCAATTTCAAACTCCTGGGCTCAGCCTCCAGAGTAGCTAGGACTACAGGAGTGCACTACCACACCTGTCTAATTTTTAAACAAATTTTATACAGACAGGGTCTTGCTATGTGGCCTAGGCCCAGGGTTTTTTCAAACTTCTTACCTTAATCAATAAATTGTGGTATATGTACACCATGGACTATTATGCAGCCTTAAAGAAAGATGGAAACTTTACCTCTTTCATGTTTACATGGATGGAGCTGGAACATATTCTTTTTAGCAAAGTATCTCAAGAATGGAAGAAAAAGTATCAAATGTACTCAGTCCTACTAATGAAACCAATTTATGGCTTTCTTATGAAAGCTATAACCCAATTATAGCCCAAGAATATGGGGAAAGGGAGGGGAGGAGAGGGGGGAGGATGGGTGGAAGGAGAGTAATCGGTGGGATCACACCTATGGTGCATCTTACAAGGGTACATGTGAAATTTACTAGGTGTAGAATATAAATGTCTTAACATAATAACTAAGAAAATGCCGTGAAGGCTATGTTGACCAGTTTGATGAAAGCATTTCAAATTGTATGTAAAACCAGCACATTGTACCCCATGATTGCATTAATGTATACAGCTATACAAACATATAAAACCAATAATGACTCATGGTATTTTTTTTTAAATTAAATGAAATAATTAATAGGTAATTAAATGAATACAAAAATTTAATTAAAAAAATAAAAGAGGCGGCACCTGTGGCTCAAAGAAGTGGGGCACTGGCCCCATATGCCAGAGGTGGTGGGTTCAAACCCAGCCCTGGCCAAAAACCACAAAAAAAAAAAAAGAAAAAAAAAAGAAATTCTCCTACCTCATCCTCCCAAAGTACTGGTATTACAGGTGTGAGCCACTGCACTCAGCCCTTAGAAAATTATTAGTTTTATATATTTGTAAAGAAGTACAGCACCTGGCTCATAGTAGGGCCTCAACAGTGGTAGTTTTTATCTTCTTTTCTCTCCTTATTCCCAGAGTACTGTTTTAAAAATTTCAGATAGGATACTTCTAAATTGGGAAATGGAATCTCTAAGACCTTGGAGTAATTTTAGGAGGTGGACATAGAAACCAGTGTTCAAAGCAACTAAACAGGTGATAGAGGACAGCTACCTGAATGAGGAAATTCTGTCCTTCTTTTATCTTTCCTGTTGATCTCTAAGACATTATGTGGTGCCAAAAGCAATAGGAATAGTAAAGTCCTATTTAGTGCCTGCAAAGTATTTGTTGAATATGCCTTAGGAGGGCTGTAGAACATGGTAAGACGTGGTTTAGAATAAATCAAAAACCTTGTCCTCTGCCATGTAGTTGAGCTCCCCTATGTCTACAGCCTGGATGGTTTTACATGGACCTCCTATAATCTTGTGTTTCATCCTTCCATCTTCCAGTCACACTCACCATGGCTATCCTGGAAGATCATAAATTGCCTTTTCCCCACATCCTGACAAACTTATGCTATCAAATCTCAAAACAGCCCAAAGTAGAATCCAGAATCTATTTATGTTTTTATATAGAGAGGGAGGAGAGGGCATAGAGGAATCAGTGGTTTCTGTCCCATAAAGCTAATGACAAAGGCTTCTGCTACCCCTCCCTTCCAGGCTTTCCCTGGGGAAAGAAAAAATCCTCAATTTCCACAATACACTCCATTTAGTCCTTTTTACCCAATGACAGCTTCAATCTTGGTTGTTACCCAACCTAGCTATGCAACAAAGAGAAGTCAAGCTTTGATGTGATACCTCTAGAGTTACCTATTCTTTTCAGACATGAAGGAAACAGGATATTCTGAAAGATATTAGTCACTAAATTTTCACATAAAGGTTTCACTCCAAAGGTCTCAACAACTTCCTCCTCTTCCTCTTCTTCTTCTTCTTCTTTGAAACAGGGTCTCTCTCTGTTGCTGGGGGTAAAGTGCAGTGACATCACCATAGCTCACTATAGCCCCCAACTCCTAGGCTCAAGCACTCTACCTGTTTCAGCTTCCCCAGGAGCTGGGGACTATAGGTGCTTGCCACCATGTCTGGGCATTTTTTTTAGTTTTATAGAGCTGGGATCTTGCTATTGCCATGCTGGTTTCTAATTCCTGGGCTCAAGTGATGCTCTCACCTTGGCCTCCCAATGTGCTAGGAATACAAGCATGAACCACTGTGCCTGACCAAAGTCCTCAACTTCTTACCTCTTCAGGTATACCCTATACTCATTTCTTTTAAATGCTTACCCTGTTTCTTATTCAGAGTTTTAAGAAGGTCACTATTTGTTTCCTTTTTTTTTTTAAATTAAATGATAGCTGTGTACATTAATGCAATCGTGGGGTACAGGGTGGTGTTTTCATATACAATTTGAAATATTTCCATCAAACTGGTTAACATAGCCTTTATGTCATTTTCTTAGTTCTTGTGTTAAGACGATTATATTCTACTCTTAGAAAGATTCACTTGTACCCTTGTAAGATAAACCATAGAAGTGATCCCTCCAATCACCCTCCCTCCACCCATCCCCCTCTCCTTCCACCCATACGCCCTCCCCCTCAGCATATTCTTAGGCTATAATTAGGTTATAGCTTTCCTACAAAAGCCATAAATTAGTTTCATAATAGGGCTGTGTACATTGATACTTTTTCTTCCATTCTTGTGATACTTTGCTAAGAAGAACATTTTCCAGCTCCATCCATGTAAACATGAAGGAGGTAAAGTCTCCATCTTTCTTTATGGCTGTATAGTATTCCATGGTATACATATACCACAGTTTATTGATCCATTCATGGATTGATGGGCACTTGGGCTTCTTCCATGACCCTGGCAATTATGAATTGGGCTGCAATAAACATTCTTATACAAATATTTTTGTTATAGTGTGGTTTTTAGTCTTCTGGATATATACCTAATAAAGGAATTGCAGGATCAAATGGCAGGTCTATTTTTAGTTCTCTAAGTGTTCTCCAGATGTCTTTCCAAAAGGAACGTATTAGTTTGCATTCCTACTAGCAGTGTAGAAGTGTTCCCTTTTCTCCACATCCACGCCAGCATATCTGGTTTGGGGAGTTTGTGATATGAGCTAATCTTACTGGAGTGAGGTGATATCTCAAAGTAGTTTTGATTTGCATTTCTCTGATGATTAAGGATGGTGAGAAGGTCACTATTTCTTGAAGTGATAGCTGGAGGATGTGTGTGTGGTGGGGAGAGGGAATCAAGCTACAATTATACATTTCAGCCAGAAAAAACTAAATTGAATGGTAATAAAATCCCAAGAGAAAACATAGATTAAAGTCTGCACTTTCTAAATCTGTAAACACAGTTGTTAAGGATAATGTTTTTGCTGTGCATGTATATCTATAAAAATGCTGCCATCAGTATTCAGATATAATGCTGGTAACTCTCTTCATTCCTAAGATGTGTACTCAGAAAAACTTTCTTGAGCAGTGAGGGTAGGAGGATTCTACACAGATCCATCCATAAGCTCACCTGGTTATACTTTATGTCCATGGTATGGGAAGGGAAGGAAATTAACATTTACTGAGTAACACTTTTCTAAGCAATTTAAATATATATACATCTTTAACTCAAATAATAGTCTTATGAGACAGTTATTATTATTCCCTTTAATAGATAAGGAAATGGAAGCTCAGAAAAACTTAGGCAACTCTTTCAGGCCCACCTAACTAGCAGGAGGGGAATCAGAATTCAAACCCAGCCCTGAGTTACTCCAAAGCTCCTGGTCCTGCCACTCAATTACAGGCTCCTGTGGTGACTGGAATAAGGACCAGAGTTCAATCTTTGGTGGAGCTGTGGAAGTGGACTGACTTACCCCAGGACTGTTAGGGCAACCTTCAACTTATTAACATGCTCTAAACAGTTAAGTAGAACTCTTTAAAACATTTCCTGAAAGAATAATCATAACAACAATAACAAAAATAATAAGAAAGGGAGATAAAAGGTACAGTAAGTTCTGAACTTGAAGAACATCTATAATGGAGAGTTAGCATTTCTTGAAGGTATTTTTGTCAGGTCAAACTTGTGAAAAGAAGTATAATAATGAAGTGATTTTTTGCACAGCTAAGAAAGTTGTATTTATCATTTTTTCCAATTCCACTTCTAATTAAACCTAAGGAATTAATAAGTTATTGTGGTAACTGGACTATAGAATAATTTACAGTTTAATAAAACTACCACATCTATCCTGTCCTTCAAAATCATAACACTGAATCAGGAAAAAAAAACTATGATCTTAATTTACAGATGAGAAAACTAAGGACCAAGGAAGCAATAATACCAAGTTGTTGAGATGGGGCTGGGTGAACTCTGAAGGAAGTGAGTGATATTCTCTCTTCAGTACAGTTTTAAGTAGGACAGTGACATGATCAAAATGGTACTTTAGAAAGATTAGTCACCTCAGGATGAATCACAAGAATGAGAACTGTAGATGAGAGGAATGTTGGACTCTATATTCACTTTACAACTTAACTACCTTATTGGTGTGTGAACCTGTAAAATGAAGATAATGATCCCTGCCACTTCTACTTAAAACATCTGTTGGAGGCTCTGAGGAGAGAAATAGTAGTGTTCAATATGTCATCAGCTACTTTGAAAGAAATCAAACCATTGGTAAGTAGGGGAATTACAGTCAATTTATATTTATATTTATATTTATTTATTGCAGTTTTTGGCTAGGGCCGGGTTTGAACCTACCACCTCCAGTATATGGGGCTGGCGCCCTACTCCTTCAAGCCACAGGTGCTGCCCTACAGTCAATTTTTAATAAATAATCTGTAGATCATCCATTCTGTTGTCATTTATAAGTACATTGTCATATAAACCTAAGATATTCTTTGTGAAGGGATAAGGCAACACTTCACCTTAAAATATGCTCTGTAGCTTTTAGATACTTTAGGTAGTTATTTGTTTGAATTGTTTGAGAACAATATGAATGTGATGGTATTGCTGACTCTTCCCTTATTACCTAGTCCATTTTCTCTGAACTCTAGGCAACACAAGGGTCCAAAGGAAGCAGCTACATTTAAATACCAAGATACTAGTATGAAGGCAGGAATAGTTGGGTTATGAATCAAAGGAGAGAAAAGTATGCAAAATGCTTTCTATCATCTGCCATTATGGGGTGAGAGATAAAGAAGAAAAATCTGCATAGTCAACATTTTTATCTTTTCCCAGTGCCAGAGATAGCTTAATTAGCTCTCATTATATACCAATATAAAAATTTAATCATATACCTAGATCAAATGAGTCCACTGTTAGGCCATCTTATGGATTATGGATAAGATTTTGGGGATGAGAAAGGAGACTGTTATCCTGACCCAAATGTTTCTATACCCCTCATCCTGTGCCATCCCTTACTAGCCGATTTTCATTTTTGTCCAACTATTTTCTCACTTCAAGCATTCTGTGCCAATGCATTCATCTCCTCTGCTCACACAATATTCCAACATATTTATAAAAGTTCTAAAATAATTGTACCACATTCAGATAGGGCATTATCTCTGCCTTACCTGAAAATGTCCAAATTGATGTTTTTTTCAAGGTGCTGGGCATTTGAAAAGGTGAAAACCAGTATTATTAGCAAAGATAGCACCCTAAACATGATTAATTAACTAAAGATCTGGAACCCCTATTAAGATTATCTACTATATGGCACCTTGCCTTTTGCAAACACATCTCAAAATCAGTTTAAAGCCTGTCATTTTGTTACTTCCTTGATCACTACTGAGCTTGCTCTGTCAGAGAGGAAATCTCAGGTTCTTGGAATATGAATAATAGAGACATAGGAGCTAAGAGTTTTCCAGTCAATGGGTATGTCAAGCTGAACAGTTTTTTAGGTGGCTTAACATGACAAAGTTAGCTGTTATTTCTTACCCCTACCCCCAGCCCAATTATACTAGGGCTCAATCTTCTCACTTCAGGGTGGAAGCTCTACCTACTTATACTAAAGTATCTGCAGTTACCTAAATAGTTCTTACTGAGAAGCTATGGAAAAATGGGGCAATGTTATGACTTGATTCCATTTCAATGACGAGGCCACAGTAAGCTCAACATTGTAACTACTGGCTAAATTAATGTGGCAACTTAGAGCCAATGATTTCCAACAACTTAATTGTAGCTAGAAACTTTGTTGGTATTTTCTGAATGTTTTATTTATATGAAAAACACATTTTATCTTTATTCACTTATTTAAGTAACCATAAAAATGATCCAGGGCAAGGGGGCAAGATGAACACAGAATTTTACCTGAAAACACCTTTCTACTCCTTAGATCAAATCCTAGTCCTATTGAACAAAGAAGGAAACCTATCCAAGAAGAAGTGGAATTTATCCAAAAAATATGAGCATGTCAACATTTATCTATGTACTTGTAGATAATGTGTCTGGTATGCATGAATAAGTAGCACAGACAGTGTTTTCAGGTGAATGAAAATAAACAGCTCTTACTGTCAACAACTCTTATACGGTATTTTCATTATTTCTTGAGCTATTCCAAAGTGAAGCTACACCATAGTCATGACCCATAGTGTCATGAGATGTAGAGGTTTAGATTTTGAAGCACTTAAATTGGAGTCTTATAAACCCTTAGGATTGGGCTCACTTTATTCCTAGAGTAAGACTACCTTATATTACAACGATTAAGTCAACTTTTTAATGTTAAACATATAGCGTTTCCCTGGGACAAGTTATACACTAGACTTACTAGCTGCTGACCACTTCTCCAACTTATGCAAGTAAACTGAAATTCAGGCTGCTATTTATGGAGCTGCTGATAGGGATGGGTTAAACAGAAATCTTGGGAAGATGTTTGCATTTAGATAAATGCAAGTTTATATCCCAACACTAAGCTGACCTATCCCCTCATGATGTCTAATGATAAGAATATTAACACTTATCAATTCCTTACCATGTGCTAGAAACTTTATATTGATTTGCATGTAACCCCTACAAAAATTACGTGGAGTAGGTAGGAATCAGAAATACTATTTTATAAATGAGAACACTAACGCTTCTCAGAGAGTTTGAGTAACTTGTTCAAAGTCAGACATCTTTATTATCATTCTAGGACACTATGTTCAAGTAACATATAGAAATTTTGCTCACTCTTTTTAAGTTTTAAATACTGGTATGTTCATACATATTTGGGGGGATACCTGTAATATTTTGATACACGTATACAATGTGTAATGACTTTGATAAATGTACACAATGTGTAATGATTTATCAGGGTAACGGGGGTTTCCATCACCTCAAAAATTTGTCTTTTCTTTGTGGTGGGAACATTACAATTCTAGCCATTTTTATATATACAACAAATTATTGTTAGTTATAATTTCCCTACTATAGTATCAAATCACTTATAGACATTTTAAGGAAAGGAAGAGATGCAGGCGAGAGAGAGAGAGAGAGATGGGGGGAGAGAGAGAGAGAGAGAGAGAGAGAGGGAAAGTAAACAGCATTTTCCTGAGTAAGAACAAATTGCAAATTGCTACTTCAGAATTTTTCTCTTGTCTTCCATGTAATTTCCCCTGTTTTTATAGTCTTATTGTGCTGGTGTTTTGCTTAGTTTGTCTTTGGCCCTTCCTTACTTTCTTTTCATAGACAAAAGAGGCCTTCATTTTAACCTGTAATACTAACACAAATGCTGGATAATCTAGTTCTGGGAAAGCCTGTAGAAGAAAGATTCTTGCACATTCTTGCTGTTAGAAATAGGTCAGATCCAGAAGCCATTCACTGATTCAACTCTGGGAATCTGTTACATTTTAACCCTATAAGTTAACCATTCAATATTAAAAAATCATTTCCCACAGATAGACATATTTTTCACTAAAATCACCTATAATACCAGAGTTCTGATTGATTAAGAAATAATTTGACCTTATGACCCTCAATGTTCTTATGTATTGTTCTCTTTCTTTGGATATATCTTGTTTTCAATAATTCTTCTCCATGCCTACCACCACATCCTATGATGGAAGCTAAAAATGAGTTTCCAGTACTATGTACCTGACTCTACTCAAATTTACTTCGCATGTTGCTTCCTAGCACAATATTTTCTCCTCAGACTGCTGGCTCAAGAACTCACAATTAGTCACCATTGCCTATCATATCAAGTCTAGTCTCTTCTGCCAGGCCTTTAAGGACTTTTGTAATTTGGCCCCACCACATCTCAGTAGCCTTACATAACACCATGCACAGCACCTGACATGCTCCTTCCATCTCTGAGAGATCCCTGGCCACAAATAGACAAGCTCTGTCTGTCTTCTTCTCTGCCTCTCTAAATCTGACTCTTTTAAGGCCCAGCCCACACCGATCTCCACGTTTTTTTTAAGTGCCTTATATTCCATACCATTTAATATCTAATGCTATTTTATCTTAGATTGTTTCATTTTTTTCTAACAAAAACCCATATTTTTTCTATATTTTGTGGACCCAACCAGAATACAAGCTCCTAGAAAGCTGGCTGTTAGGATTTTACATATATCACCATAACATGCTCTTAAGTAAAGATCTGGCCATGAAACAAGGGACCACTAGATCCTCATTGCTCAATTCCCCCAAAATATTTCATTTGAGGAATTGGGAACATATGGTTATAGAGTTTACCCTTGGAAACAGTTTGGTTTTCATCTAAGTTTGTTACATTTTACACCTTTAACATACTTCCTCTGCCAGAGTCATTTTGCTTTAATGACTCCTGGGCATTCTTTGAGGAATTTCAAGAATATACCAAAGGAAAATGAAATACAACTACATTCAAGTGATGTAATTGCTATTGGCCTTTGTATCAAATACAGAGAAGGTTGAGTTTTTTTTTCTTTTCTAATTTTAACATTATTTATTTATTTATTTTAGATACAGAGTCTCGCTTTACTGCCCTCAGTAGAGTGCCATGGCATCACACTTCACAGCATCCTCTAGCTCTTGGGCTTAGGGAATTCTCTTGCCTCAGCCTCCCGAACAGCTGGGACTACAGGCACCCATCACAATGCCTGGCTATTTTTTTGTTGCAGTTTGGCTGGGGCTGGGTTCAAACCTGCTACCCTCGGTATATGGGGCCAGTGTCCTACTTACTGAGCCACAGGCACTGCCCCCTAATTTTAACTTTAATCAAAGTGTCCAAATGATCTTAACCTAAGCAAAACTGGGTCTATAAATAGGCCTGGATGGCAAACATCCAGGAGTGAGTACCAACTGACCTACAGGAACAGATCCATCAGGGTGACAGAAAACTTTTCAGCTGAGACTTTCCAAGCCAGAAGAGAATAGTTATCTACATTTAACCTTCTTAAACAAAACAATTTTTATCCCAGAATTCTGTATCTCGATAAACTAAGCTTCAAAATTGAAGGAGAAATACTTCCATCAAACTGGTCAACACAGCCTTCATGTCATTTTCTCAGTTATTGCTTTAAAACGTTCACATTCTACTCTTAGAAAGATTCACCTGTACCCCTATAAGGTAAACCTCAGACGTAATCCCTCCAAACCCCCTCCCTCCACCCATTCCTCCCTCCATGGAAGTATTTCAGATTGCATGTGAAAACCCCACACTGTACCCCAGAAGTGCATTAATGTACATAGTTACCATTCAATAAAAAAAAAAAAGAAAAAAAATCTTAAGCATCTTCTGGCGTGGCGGGGAGAGAGCCCGAGCCTGTGGCAATCCTTAAGCACACAGTCATTATCTAATAACACTCCCCTCACCTGTTATGTTCCGTCTCAATAAATAGCTACTGTGGAGGTTGCTTGGGGCTACTCTGCACCTATGGTTAGCCCACCTCTTAGAAGCTTATACTTCAAAAAAAAAAAAAAACAAAATTGAAGGAGAATTCAAATATTTTATTGATATGCAAACACTGAGGAAATTCACCATAACAAGATCAGCTCTATAGGAAATATTTAGACTTATTCTCCACACTTATGACCACAGTAGACCACGAGCAAAGTAAACACCCAGAAACTAAAGGACAAAACCTAGCTTCCACAATGGTGCAAAGGATACAAATAAGCAATGGTCTTTCACAAAATAAAATGACTAGAACCCCACCAAACTTATCAATTATCTCAATAAATGTTAATGGCTTGATTTCCGCACTTAAGTGGAATAGGCTGTCTGATTCAATAAAAAAGCATAAGCCATACATTTGCTGCCTGTAGGAACCATATCTAGCCTCGAAGGACAAAGTAAATTCAGGGTGAAGTAATGGAAAAAAAAATTTCAGGCAAATGGAAAAAAGAAGAAAGGTGGGGTCACAATCTTATATTCAGATATTAGTGGATTTAAAGCAATTAAAATTAAGAAAGACAAAGATGGTCACTTCATACTGGTGAAAGGAACAAGACAAGAAGACATTTCAATTCTAAATATTTATGTACCCAACATAAATGAACACAGATTTATGAAACAGACCTTGATTGGTCTGAGCAATATGATATCACATAATGTCATAATATCTAGGACTTTAACACCCCTGTGACAGAACTGGACAGATTCTCTAAACAGAAACTAAACAAAGTTACAAGGGACTTAAATGTGATACTAAAACAAATGGGCTTAATAGACATATACAGAACACACTGTCCCAAAGCTAAGGAATGTATGTTCTTCTTGACAGCCCATGGGCCATAATCCAAAATAGATCATGTCCTAGGATACAAATCAAACCACAATAAAATCAAAATAATTGATATTATCTTGTATCTTCTCAGAGCACAAGGCAGTAAGGTGGAACTCAACTCCAACAAAAATTTTCATCCACACACAAAGCCATGGAAACTAAACAACCTTATGCTGAATGACTGTTGGGTCAAGAAAGAGATAAAGGAGGAAATTGTTTAATTTCTCAAACATAACAACAAGTTAGCAAAACCTATGGGATACTTGAAAACCAGTCCTAATATGGAAATTTATTGCATTAGTTCCTACATCTGAAAAACAGAAAGAGAGTACATTAACAAACTAATGAAGCTTCTGAAGGAAATGGAAAAGGAAGAAGAATATATTTCCAAACCTAGCAGAAGAAAAGAAAAAACCAAATTAAAGCAAAAATAAATTAAATTGAAAATGAAAGAATCATTCAGAAAATTAATGAAACGAAAAGTTGATTTTTTGAAAAAAATAAACTGATAAACCATTGGCCAGGTAACCAGAAACAGAAAAGTAAAATCTCTAATAACCTCAATCAGAAATGAAAAAGAGGAATTACCAACAGATATCACAGAGATACAGGAGATTATTTCTGAATATAATAAGAAACTCTATGCCCAGAAATTTGACAATGTAGAAGAATGGACCAATACATAGAATCACAACCTCTCCCTAGACTAAACCAAGAAGAAATAGATATCTTGAGCAGACCAATATCCAGTACCGATATTGAAGGAACAATAAAAAATCTTCCAACAAAAAGATGCCTTGGACCATATGGCTTCACATGAGAATTCTAGCAAATCTTCAAAGAAGACCTTACATCCATACTGCAGAAAGTACTCCAAAATATTGAGAAGGAAGAAATCTTCCCCAATACCTTCTATGAAGCAAACATCACCCTGATACCAAAACCAGGAAAAGACCCAACTAAAAAGGAGAAATACAAACCAATTTCAGCAACGAATATATAAGCAAAAATACTCCACAAAATCTTAGCTAATATTGTAGCTACACATTAAAAAATTATACATCATGATCAAGTAGGCTTCATCCCAGGGATGCAAGCCTGGTTAAACACACACAAATTGATCTGTGTAACTTACCACATCAATAAAAGCAAAACCAAAGACCATATGATCCTCTCAATACATGCAAACAAAGCATTTGGTAAAATTAAGCATCCTTTTCTAACAAGAACACTTTTCCTAAACTTATTGAAACCATCTATAACAAACTCACAGCTATCATCATACTAAATGGAGTAAAACTGAAAGCTTTTCCACTTAGAACTGGAACAAGACAAGGTTGCCCTCTATCACCACTAATATTCCACATAGACCTGGAAGTTCTAGCCAAGGCAATCAGACAAGATAAGGATATAAAGGGCATCCAAATGGGGATGGAGGAGGTCAAATTCTCACTTTTCACCGATGATATGATCTTACACTTAGAGAACCCCAGTGACTCAACCACAATACTCTTGAAATTGATCAGGAAATACAGTAATGGCTCAGGGTATAAAATCAATGTCCACTAGCAGTAGCCTTTGTATATACCAATAACAGCCAAGTTGAGAAATTAATCAAAGATACAAGTTCTTTCACAGTAGCTTCAAAGAACATGAAATACCTAGGAATATACCTAACAAAAGAGGTGAATGACCTCTACAAAGAGAATTATGAAACCTTAAGAAAATAAATAGCAGAAGACCTTAACAAATTGAAGAACATACCATGCTCTTGGCTGGGAAGAATCAACATTGTTAAAATGTCTATTTTAGTCAAAGCAATGTATAGATTCAATGCAATCTCCATTAAAATACCAACATCATATTTTGAAGCACTGGAAAAAATAGTTCTTTGTTTCATATGGAACCATAAAAAAACCCATATAGCCAAGGCAATTTTAGTGATAACAAAGCTGGAGGCATTACTCTACCAGACATTAGCCTATATTACAAGTCCACAGTGATCAAAACAATATAGTACTGGCACAAAAATAGAGATATAGACATTTGGAACATAAAGAAAACCAAGAGATGAAACCAGTTCTCTGGTTGCCGTCTGATCTTTGATAAACCAAACAAAATCATACACTGGGGAAAAGAATCCCTGTTCAATAAATGGTGCTGGGAGAACTGGATAACCACATGTAAAATACTGAAACTGGACCCGCACCTTTCACCACTTACAAAAATTGACTCAAGGTAGATAAAAGATTTAAATCTAAGCCACGAAAAGATAAAAATTCTAGGAAAAAGTCTTGAAGATGTCATCCTGGGGAAAGATTTTTATGAAAAAGACCCCCTTGGCAATCACATCAACATCAAATATAAATAAATGGGACATGATCAACCTAAAAAGCTTCTGCGTAGATAAGGATACAACAATTAAAGAAAATAGACAACTTTAAGAATGGGGAAACATATTTGCATGTGAAAAATATGACAAAGAGTTGATAACTAGAATCTACAGATAACTCAAATTAATCAACAAAAGGAGCAAACAATCCCCCTTATAACTCACTGGGCAAGAGATATGAAGAGAATCTTCTCTGAGGAAGACTGATGAATAAGTAATGAACATATGAAAAAATGCTCATCCTTCCTAGTAATTAGAGAAATGCAAATCAAAACTATCCTGAGATATCATCTAACCCCAGTAAGATTAGCCCGTATCACAAAGTCCCAAAGTTGCAGATGTTGGTGTGGCTACAGAGAGAGGGGGGAACACATGTACACTGTTGGTGGGACTGCAATCTAATACAGCCTCTTGGGAAAGAAGTATCTATAATCCTCAAAGAACTCAAATTAGCTCTCCCATTTGACCCTACAATCCCACTACTAGGAATCTACCCAGAAGAAAAAAAAAATCATTTTATCTTAAAGACATTTACACTAGATTGTTTATCACAGATCAGTTTATAATCACCAAGATGTGGAGGCAATGGAAATGCCCATCAACTCAGGAATGGATTAACAAACTGTGGTATATGATGGAGACTACATCTTTTGTATTAACCTGGATGGAGTTGAAACACATTCTTCTCAGTAAAGTATCACAAGAATAGAAAAGCAAATATCCAATGTACTCAGTACTCATACGAAGCCAGTAGATGATGTACTTCACCCCCATATAGGAGAAAAACTCATTTCAAGTTGTCGGGAAAAGGGGAATGGAGATGCAGGAATGAGGGACTTGGGGTGCTCCCACTTAATGGGCACAATGTAGTGGTATATGGCACACCTTTTGAGTCCTGGACACAACTACAAGAGGGACTCTACCTAACAAATTCAAATATTGTGACCTGGTTGTTTGTACCCTCACATTAACCTGAAATAAAAATAGATAGATAGATAGATAGGTATGGCTGTGACTATAACACATGATCTAGTTGGAGGTATGGGTCACGGATTTGACAGATTTTGTGTGTTTTGACATTTCTTGACTGTTCTAATAAAACACCTTACAAATAGGTTATATAAATTTTATATAAACATTTTATATGTTATTTTATTTAATCTGTTCAATACAACTATGAAGCAGGTATCTCTCTTTTAAGGAAGATGAAACAAACTCAGTCAGAGAAGAAACCTACCAAAGCCTCAAGTAGATACAAGACCTGAACCCAGAGTGCAGAGAAGTTTGGCAGAGAAAGAAGGGTTTTCAGCAGAGTTGGGGCCCTAGTGACTTAAGTGAATATCAACCGTGTGCTGCGTATTGTTAGATGATACAGATATGTGAATGATAATCCTCATCCTAAAGATATATAAATGAGTCAGAAATATATGTTAACTCTGGGAAACTATTAATTAAAAAAGAAAACTATGCCCTAAATGACGTCTTCAGACATGTGCTCCTTCCATTATTCCACACTGGCTCTCTCAATTCTGTTGTGAGAGACCAGCTCCCACTTATCACCTTCTGTCTCTTCTCCCTTTAGCTTTCAAAGGCCAACTTTTGGAATAGTTATGAAGTAGTCTTTGATGAAGTTTCACTGCTCTCTGGAAAAGGGTAAGAGAAGGCTGGTTGGAAATGAACACTGGGAGAGGTTGCTAGGATCTCCTGAAGAGAGAACTGAATCAGAAGATTAACAATGTGAACAGATCATAGCAGGACTTTTGTATTTTTATCCATTTGCAAACATGTAGTTGGTATTGAACAGCAAACTGTAAGAAGTCTATTTGAGCAAGGGAGTCAGAGGAAGAGTGGAGGGAGAGAGAAAAAAGAGGAAGCTTTAGATTTTGTGTATGTGAAATTTATGCTAAGATTTACCCACTTACCACAGTGTGGTGTAGCTCAGTTTAGTAGAGTAGTAAGTAGATGCCAATGGTTATTCAATACTTCCTATTCTTGAGGACAGGGCAGAGACTAAAATTCTGCATGTGAAAAGAATCAGGACATGGATAGGGAACTAACCAAATGACATAGGCATCTGAAGAGCTGGACAGTAGGCAAGAAGTTGAAAGCCCTGAACCAAATGGTGTTTCTAGAGGACAAATTCAGAGATTAAAAAGGATAAGCAGAGGGTGGCTTAAAGACTCATTCTCTCTCTCAGGAGCTACATTTACTTTATTTTTTTGCTACATTTACTTTAAACTCCTCTAAAGGAGGAGTGCCAGAGAGAGGCCTCTAGGAGTTGGCAGCTTTTCCTGGGCTGGGAAAAAATCCTTATTATCATGACAAAGAGTTCTGAAACTCTTTTAGACTTGGAAAAAAGTTCCCTCTGAACTCAGGTTTGGAAATTGGCAACTAACATTAAATGCCACTGAACAAGTTAGAATATTTTAATAAATATACTTCTTAATCAGAGTTGACCAAATCAGAAGGTAGGAGGTTCAGAGTTTAGGGCTCTACCACCATTTTCAGTATCCTAAACAGCTGGAAGACCAGAAAGTCCTAAGTTCTCCCGACTACAGACCATTCCCCCGTATTAGGCTTTCTGCATGGGCATTTATTTCCTACCATATCACATTCCAACATTTCTGCATAGTTTTCAAGACATGCCCTGAACAGTTCTTGCTGCCCTGGTTATTACGCTTGGCCTCACTACTCTACAGACCATGCTTTTCCTCCCTCCTGCTCTCCTTATGTGCTTCCACTGTTAGCTCTGCCTGCAACATCTTTCCCTCTATATTTCACCTACTGACATTTACTCATTTGTCAAGGTCTATCTCCTCCTTCAGGTTTTTTCCTGACTATTAGAAAAGTAGCTGCTTTCCCTTCTTCCAAAGAATAAATGTGGTCTGGTCAGGATGTGGGAAGTAGTGCTGTGGAGAATTTAAAATAGTACTACAGAATTAGGAGAACATGTGAATTTAAGTTTCAGGTCATTTGACTGGAGTAAATGACTGGCAATATTGTTTAGGCTTTATCCATTTGTTTTCTACTCTCTTCTTCTTAATTTATGACTTGTTCACTATTGACGAATCCTATCTATATTTTGTCATTGAGGATTTTAGAATCTAATAAATGAGATATGTAGTTAAATAATTTGAATAAAAAATAGGAAAAGTAGTAAAATACCAAGAAGGCATCATAGAAATTTCTTAAGTATGTCAGAGGAAGTCAAAATTAATTCCATTTATGCTTGACCTTGGAGGATGAACAAAAATATTGTCAAAATTGAATAATACATAAGAAAGTGTCAGGAAAATATAAAATGTGATACAAATGCAAGGGCTAGTATTTTAACTGGGGTGAAGGTTACGAGAAGTTGTTCTAAGGAAAGATAGTAAGGGACAAAGAGTGATTCAATTCCTCTATTCTTTAGGCACAACTTGTCAAATACTTCACTTCGTAAGAAGCAATGACTTCCCTTGATGGCAAGGCCTTCATCTAACCTCTGTCTTTTTTCTACCAGCATACCAAAGATACTATATTACATTGTACATGAAGTTTCCAGGGCCACTTGGAGCAGAAAGAGTCTCAGAAAGGGCTCAGTGAGGTCTGGCAGCAGAGGACCAATTTGAAGAAAACCATTGACATGGCTGCAAGGTAAAGGGTAACAACATACACCAGCAAGGGAGCCCATTATAGCTTAAATGCAGAATAAGACAACTGCCTTAGGCCCCACTCATGGGTTGGGGGAAGGATACAGCACCTATGGGGGTAAAAAACAGATGAGGAGCCCAAAAGTATCTAAAATGCTATTACCATGCACTCCCTTCTGATGTTCCATCAGAACGTGTATTGTTCATCTATAAGATATACACCCGACCTCAAGCTGTTATCCAATATACTGGCTGCCTTTAACCACTTGGGTTCAGAGAATACAGCCTATCTCTTAGTAAATGCTTTCAGAAGTTTTAGGCATAAGTATGTGCACCTCCTCAAGATGTCGCCCTCTACACACACAGAAATCATTTTAGTGTAAAATGCTGGAACTTCCTTTTTATAGTCGTTTTGTTATCCTTAGAGGGCAAACGTTTTTGAAAAATATCAGGGCTGGGCTGGGCATCTAGCCCAATATTGAGCTCACAATGATAATTCAATAGTATTCAGGTAAACATAAATTCAATTCAATTCAGATTCAAAATTCACTGTTGGTATTAGTTATTCCTATCACAGCATCATTAACCATGATCTTTCATTGAACTTTGACCAGAACTTGCTAGGAAGTAGCTGTCTATGCCTTTCTCTAGAGGCTCAGTTCTGCACCTTCCTTGAGAGGGTCATATCCTTGCCAAAAGTTGTGGGGGGTAGAATAATTTGGCTTGTGCAAAACTCCAAGAAATACATAGCTACTGATAAGAAAGTACAAATCTGGGCTTGGTGCCCATTGATCAGTGGTTAGGGCACTGGCCAGATACACCAGGGCTGGAGGGTTCAAACCTGGCCTGGGTCTGCTAAACAACAATGATAACTACAATAAAAAAATATCAGGGTGTTGTGGTGGGCGCCTGTAGTCTCAGCTACTTGGAAGGCTGAGGCAAGAGGGTTATTTCAGCCCAAGAGTTTGAGGTTGCTGTGAGCTGTTATGCCATGGCACTCTACCAAGGGTGACATAGTAACACTCTGTCTCAAAAAAAAAAAAAAAAAAGAGCAAGAAAGAAAGTACAATGTGAAACTGATGAGAGATGGAATGATGCTGGTGATAAAATTATCTCTCATCACAGAGATGCCACATGTTGCCTTGTTCTAGCCACAGCTACCACCTTGTAGCAATGCTCCTTCAACCCCTGGCAAACACTGATCTCTTTCTCCATCTCTATAATGTTGTCACTTCAGTAATGTCACACAGTAAATCATTATCACATGAAACCTTTTGAGACTTTTTTAATTCAGCGTACTCCTTTGATGTCCAACCAAATTGATGCATGAATCAATAGTTCATTTGTTTTTATTGCTAAGTAGTAATTCATATACAAATTAGAGAAGCAGTTTGTTTAACCATTCACCTATTGAAGGACATTTGTGTTTTTCCAGTTAAGGACATTTACAAATAAAGGTACATAGATTTTTCTATGCACATAAGTTTTTATTTCTCTGAATACTTTTACATTGTGAATATACCACATGTTTTAATCCACTCATCAGTTGATAGATATTTTCATTCATTCCAATTTTGGCTATACTTCATAAAACTTTCTGTGAACTTTCTAATACAATCATCTGTGTAGCCGTATGTTAATATTTTTTTAATTCTTTGTGGTAAATAAGAATAGTATTGCTGGGCCATATTTTAATTCTTCTAATTACTGTCAGAAGAAACTGCCACATTGTTTTCTAAGAGTGTCTTTCCATGTTTTGTCACCAGCAATAAATGAGACTCCCAATTAATCCATATCTTCACCGAGACTTAGGATTATTGTTGTTGGCCCACATTCATTCTAGTGGGTTTGTGGTGGTTTTAATTTGTATAGTGCAAGTACATTGTTCACACTTGTAAGAAGCAGCTAAATAATATGTACACATGGACACAGAATGTGGAATAACAGGCAGTGGAGATAGGATGTGGTTTGGAGGAGGAGTGGATGATTAGAAATTACTTAACATACACAATATGCATTACCCTGTACTTTAAAGGCTATGTAACAATAAATGTCTTTTTTTTTTTTTGAGACACAGCCTCAAGCTATCCCCCTGGGTAGAGTGCTGTGGCATCACAGCTCACAACAACCTCCAACTCCTGGACTCAAGTGAGTCTCCTGCCTCTGCCTCCCAAGTAGCTGGGACCACAGGCACCTGCCAAAACGCCCGGCTATTTTTTGGTTGCAGCCGTAATTGTTGTTTTTGGTGGGCGGGCTGGATTTGAACCTGCCACCTTAGGTGTATGTGGCTGGCGCCTTAGCCACTTGAGCCACAGGCACCGAGCCAACAATAAATGTCTTAACACAATAATTAAGAAAGTGAGGTGAAGGCTATTTTAACTAGTTGATGTAAGCATTCCAAATTATATATATGAAACCAGCACTTTGTACCCCATAAATTCATTAATGTATATAGCTATGATTTAATAAAAAATAGAATGGATATTGTAATATACAATCTCCCTGTGAGGTTATTGTGATGATTAAATAAGCTAATGTTCATATTTAGTTCACTAAATGCTGGTCGTAGTGGTTATAACTATCAGTAGCCATTAAATTTTTTTTTAGTTTTGTTTTTGCAGACTTTGATTAAGATTTGTCCAGTAAAAGAGAATAATTGATGATAAAAAAATTACATTTGAAGCATATGAATGTAGACAATTTTTTTTGTAAAGTTTTTTTTTTTGGCCGGGCTGGGTTTGAACTTGCCACTTCCCACATATGGGGCTGGCACCCTACTCCTTTGAGCCACAGGTGTCACCTGACAATTTTTTTAAGAAGTTGAAAGCTTAGATCATTTTTCTCATCTAAGTGTTCAATTTTATAAATTTCACTTTAAATGCTATTTTAGCTGGATTTCATAAGTTTTCATTTTATGAAATGGAAATTTTATACTATGCTTTTATTTTCATAGACAATGTCTATTTTTAGTTTTGTTCTCTGTACTTTTGAGAACTTAGTAATGAATTCTTTGCCTATGCCATTTTCATTTTCAGTTAGTTTGAAAATTTTTTAATGTTTTTGTATATTTGTATATGTGTGTGAGTATGTGTGTATGTGTGTTTTATCCTGTGGGCTATTTTAAAGTGAGTTTTTTAAATTTTCAAATATTTGGAATTTTTGCAGATATTTATTTTTATTATTTGGTGATCAAAGTACATAGCATTTGTTCTGTTATTTGTAAATATTGAGATTAGTTTTGTGGTTCAGAATATAGCCTGTCTTTGTGTTTTGCTAGTACCTGAAAATTTATGTATTATGCTTTTCTGTGTCAGATGGAGTATTCAATAAATGTCAATTAGATCAAATTTAAAAAAAACAATGTTGTTTACACACACACATACACACACATTACTTGTCCCTTCCATGTTCTACATTGCATCAACTATTTTCAGTTAGGCTAAGATCCTATCAATGGAGGAAGATAGAGATTGAAGCCATGGGCATGACAGAGTTCCTTCCCTACTTGCTCATTATCTACTTTGGCTGCTGTTAAGATTTACTCAGTGTGACTAGTAATAAAGTGAGATCTCCTTTGCTAATCAGAGTTATTTCTTTTTGGTCTGAGATTCAGTTTCCCCAAATGTAAAACTGACATTGGACAGCACTGGACCTCCCAGCTAATATCCCATGGTTCTTTGACACTACTACAAATCATTGCATGTGCCACATGATGGATGCCAAGGATGTCTTCAAGCCTTACTTCTTACATACTGTTCCACATGTGCACATGGAGTTTTCTTTTTGACTCAAGGTAATCCAGGGGGTCAAAGCTTTCTAAATACATGTAAATAAGGTGAAAATATTACAATGAGTAGGTGATCTTTTTCCTAGCTTGCCTCTTTTGGAGTGCTAAATTATAATAGCAAGGTCTAAAAGAACCTGGCCACTGTTATGGTGGCAATGCTTTGATGACTATTTGTTTCCGCACTACTGGGAAGAGAGAGCATGCTCCTCTTAAAAAGCCAAACCTTCTATTGAGCATTGAGCCAGAGGAACTACACATAATTTCTAAGTTAAAGATAAAGCCACCTCTAGAGCTGGCATATGCTGGAGCCTGGCATGCACCAAAGGAAAGGGATAACCTGGGCTTAATGTGCCAACTATTTACTCAGTGAACTGAAATAATGTGGATTTTGTGAGGGTGAGGAATTACCCTATGTAATCAGTTCAATCTGGTATAAAGCTGATGTATTTTCTACCACTGCTAGACCAATCAATTGATCAATCAATAATGAAAAGTTACCCACTAAGTTCTGAATTAAACACTAGGTCATTTCAGAAACTAAGTATCTACCTCTCTTGATGCAGGGAAAATACTGTGTTTTCAAGACTGTTTTATTAATGTATGATACCACCTAACATGTAAAACATTTCATATTCTGTCTGATCTGATAATTATTAATTAACAATTTACATTTGAGTCATGTTAAATTTTTAAAGTAACTCAATATATTTCATGTTATTTATCTTATATAGATCCCTTCAAACAACCCTGTGAGCATGAAGGGGCAGGTATTATTGTCCTATTTATAGATAATGAATATGTGCCAAGAGAAGTAGGGCAATACTTAGCTGGCATTGAAATCCAGGAATTAAGGTTCCATGCTGCTTCTACTTTGAAATAAGTTCAGCAAGGGGCACAAACATGACATGATGTTGCATACTCCACTTTAGGTCAAAATTCATTATGTAACCCAAAGCTTATCATCACACAAATTTATCTATTGGGATACTTGCCAACATAAAATCCAAGTCTAACATTCCCTGCATCAGTAGAAAGGTACATGCTAGAAACAGAAATCATGTATTCTATTTCCTGATTTTGGCTAGAATATCACTTTTCCAAAAAAGGGAATGAGGTGAAGTGATAGAATTTTACTAGTCTCCCAAAATCTTTCAAAAGTTTTCCAGCTCCCAAGGTGCCAGCAACTATCCTGCTGTCTGGTGGCCATTTGCAGAAATTTCATCTTCCTAACAGGAGGGGGCGGAGACATCCTATGGATATTACATTTTCCATCCATATGGAATACGTACAGTATGAGAATGATCACTATTTCAGTTCACTTCAGGAACGTATATCTCACTGCACCTTCCACACATACTCAGCCTAGATTTCTCGGAAAGGGATTGTGTTAAAAGTTAGCAGTTTAAACACAGATATGATCTAGCAAGTGCACTTCTAGGTATACCCAAGTAAACTGAAAATGTACATTGACACAAAAAATCTGTGTGTGGATATTCATGGCAACTGTATTCATAATTTCCTAAAGCTAAAAACAATAAAGATATCCTTCAATAAGAGAATGGATAAACAAACATCCTTACAATGGATTACTATTCAATGATTAAAAGGAACTATTTAAAAGAAGCTATTGATTCATACAGCATGAATAAGCCTTAAATGCATTTTGTTAGGAGACAGAAGCCATACTCAAAGGCTACATATTACATTATGATATTTCATTCATATGACATTCCGGAAAAGATAAAACTAAGGATGATATGCTCACTGGTAGTTTCTGGATGTTCAGGGAGTTTGATAACAAAAGGGTTCACAAAGAAATCTTGAGAGAGATGGAATTCTTCTGTATTGTGTTGGGGTGGTGAGTACATGATACTATGCATTTGTCAAAACCAGACATGTAATTCATAAAGAATGAGCTTTACTGGCTTGGCACCTGTAGCTCAAGTGGCTAAGGCACCAGCCACATACACCAGAGCTGGCAGGTTCACAGCTGGCCTGGGCCTGCCAAACAATGACAACTACAACCAAAAAATAGCTGAGCATTGTGGCAGGAGCCTATAGTCTCAGCTACTTGAGAGGCTGAGGCAAGAGAATTGCTTAAGCCCAGGAGTTGGAGGTTGCTGTAAGCTGTGATGCCACAACACTCTCTCTACCCAGGCTACAGCTTGAGGCTCTGTCTCGAAGAAAAAAAAAAAGAGACTTACTGTATGTAAATTTAAAAATAAACCAGATGTCAGAGAATCCCAGGATGGAATGTAGACTGTGAAAAATGAATCTAACTGTATTACAAATGTGTGACATAACTGTACTGGGGGTGGGAGAATGAAGCTGATTTAAATTGGGAAAATTGTTTTTTGACTAGAAACTATAAGGATAAATACAAAGAACCATATATAAACACTGTAGTGTAGTTGGTAAACTTGTTTCTTACGGGGATGTAGGTGAAAAATTCTGAAACCAGCTGAAATGTACTGAGGTTGAACAAATAAGTAAATAAATGGTAGATAGTCAAAGCCAGGTTTATTACTGTTATAGAGGGAAGTTACAGATTAACAAGAAAGTAAGGCTAGAATAAACTCTGTCATACTGGATTAGAGTTGGAGACATCAGTATGAACTCATGGTTAGCTTAATGTATATATAAATGGATGGATGCACAAACAATTATAGATATGTAAGTATAAAAAGGTTAGTACACAAACACATATTACCTAGCTCTCTCTGTCCAAGAAGAAGGTCTAAAAGTGCTACGGTTTGGATATGTGGTTTTTTTTTTTTTTTTGTCCCACCAAGTCGCATGTGAAATTTGATCCCTACTTTTGGAGGTGGGAACTAGTAGGAGGTGTTTAGGTCATAGGTGTAGGTTTCTCATGAGTTCTCCCTCTATTAATTACCATGAGAAGTGATTGATAAAGAGAGTCTGGAACCTCCCTCTCCTTTCTCTCTGGTGTTTACTCTCTTGCCATTTGACCTCTTCACACTCTGGTTCGCCATTTGACCTCTTCACACTCCGGTTCCCCTTCACCTTCTGCCATAAGTGGAAGCAGCCTGAGGCTCTCATCAGAAGTAGATGCTGATGGCATGCTTACTGTTTACAGCTTACATAACCATGAGACAAATAAACCTCTTTTCCTTATAAATTACCTAGCCTTAAGTATTTCTTTATAGCAATACAAATGGACTGAAACAATGACAGCTTGCTAATAATGACCACTCTTAGGTCTTGGTTTCTAAATACCATTCTCCAACAAAGGGAACCGGGGTTCCTTGAAGAAATGGCTGATTCTAGGGCTAGGTCATGGAAAACACAAGATGAGTCTGGAGGATCTTGTGCTACCAGAAAATAAGCAAATATTAAAAAGATAAAAGAAAGGAAGAGGGCATGTGTCAAGGACACAGGAGTTTACCTGGAAGATTTCTCAATAGCAAAAGTAGGAATAATATGAACAACAAAATACATAAAGTTGTAGCAAATTAAAACCCAATGTCAATAGTGGTGGGGAGGGAGAGACCAAGATGGTGGCCGAGTAGCAGCTTCTGTGTAACCGGGTGCAGTGAGAAGGGGGAGAGAAGATTTCAGGCATTTCTGGCCAGTGGGTTTTGTCCAGAGGCTGTCCTCTGGTGACCCAGGAAGTCAGTGAGAGACTTTAGGACCCCAGGAGGAGGTCAGAAGTGGTGGAAAACCAGCAAGTAGTGGGTGCCCATTTATTCGGTTGGAGGCTGCCTGCAGCTGTACCTATAGCAACAGTGAGACTGCAAGTAGGAAGAGCCTTGCATGGGGGATGTTTTGGTTTGTCTGGACTTGGGCATTCCATTGAACTGCTTTAGGAGACCTGGGGTTGGTGTGTGGATGACTTTGGGTGCTGTATAGGCCCCCAGACTGAGCTGCTGAGCCAGTAAGGAGCTAATGCCATATAGCTGTGTGCTGCCTGCACAGTTTCTATGGGGGAGTTGCCCCTGAATGGTGCAGTAAGGGGATCAGCCGGGAGTCCTCGGGCGAGTGATCTAGTGACTGAGCTGCGCAAAGGTGGGGGCTGTGATGCTGGAGGAGTGTGGAGATCCAGATGTTTGGCAGATTAACACCCTTGGCCCTCAGTGGCATTTGAGGGAAACTGGATTTGGCACATTGGATAAGCAGGCAGCCACAACAGGAGAGATCCCAGGGATAAGTGCTTTCCTTGGAAAGCTTCTGCTTGGCCTAGGCCCATGGCTTGGAGGATCTTTTAAGTGGGTCTACAGGACATTCAGGCTCCTAAGCCTGTGGGATCTGTGAAACCAGTTAAGGCCTCTAGTTTCCATCTTGTACAGCTGTATCAACTTTGGGATTAACTTCTCACTCCTCAGAAGATCACTTGTTGCCCGGACAGTATTTACCAAGATATATATATATATATAGAGAGAGAGAGAGAGAGTTTGTTTTTGGTTTCGGTTTTGTGGTTTTTTCTTTTTTTTTTTGAACTTCAACTTTTCTTCTTTTTTTTTTTTGACACTTTTTCTAGTCTATATACAACCTTCCATTTTTTGCCTTCTTTAACAATTAGAATTTTATTTTTGTCAGTGTTTCTGCCCCTATTTTTTTCTTTTTTTTAAACTTCTCCACTTTATCCTACTAGGGTTTTTTTTTTGTTGTTGTTATGGTTTGATTTATAGCATTTTGGTCTCTCCTTTCTACCTGGTGGACGTGGGGTACTGTGTCTGAGCCAGCTGGCACAGAGCTGTTGACCTTAAGGTAATCACCTAACCTGGAACCCCCAGAAATTGGGGGTCCTTAAGGGTGGGTCATAATACCCTACTATACATCTATACTGTTATTGTCTTTTTATTTTGATGTCTTTCTTTTTTTGTTAATATTTCCTTTCACTCACCCCCCTCTTCTTTCTCTCTCTCTCTCTTTTTTTCTTTTTTAATATCTTTTTTCCCTTCTTGCTCCTCAATCTTCTCATCCTTCTGGTCTTGTACCAAAAAGACTCATTAAAATTTTAGGCCAGTAACATAGTAACTTAGAATAAGAAGAAGTGAAAGGAAAATTAGGGTAAGGAAACAGATACAAGAAGGCACTCATGAAGAAGAATCAGCAGAAAAATCCTGGCAACATGAAATGCCAGTCCAGAGTAACCCCTTCTAGGGATCACAAGGTAGCTACAGCAGAGGATTCCTCCTATAAGGAAATGTTAGAAATGATAGAAGGGGGATTTAGAATACATATGTTGAAAATAATGAAGGAAATTGCTGAGGAAGTGGAAAACAATAAAAAAAACAATGAAAGAAATTGCTGAGAAAGTGGATAATAACCATAAGGAAATTGAAAAACAGAATCAAATAAGAGATCAATGATATGAAGAATACAGAAAGGACATAACAGAGTTGAAGGAACTGAAGCAGTCAATCAGAGACATCAAAGATGCAATAGAAAGTATTAGTAATAGATTAGACCACACTGAAGAAAGAATCTCTGAGCTAGAAGACAAATCCCTTGAGATAACCCAAATTGTTAAAGCAGCTGAAAAGAAGAGAGAAAAAGCAGAACGCTTGTTGACAGAATTGTGGGCGCTATGGAGTGGTCCTATATACGAGTTATAGGTATCCCTGAAGGGGAAGAAGAATGCCCCCGAGGAATGGAAGCCATTCTAGAGACTACTATAAATGAAAACTTCCCTAATATTACCCAAGATTCCGGCATACCCCTTTTTGAGGGATATCAGTCCCCTGGTCGCCTTAACTCAAATAGACCTTCCCCAAGGCATATTGTAATGAATTAATCTAAAGTCAAGACAAAAGAAAAGATTTTGCAGGCTGCCAGGAGGAAGCGCCAACTGACCTACAGGGGCAAACCTATCAGGGTGACCATAGACTTCTCTAATGAACTTTTCAAGCTAGAAGACAATGGCCACCTATCTTTAACCTACTTAAACAGAACAATTTGCAACCCAGAATTCTATACCCTGCTAAGTTAAGCTTCAAAATTGAAGGAGAATTTAAAACTTTTGTTGATCTGTAAACACTGAGGAAATTTGTCTCAACAAGACCAGCTTTACAGGAAATATTCAACCTGTCCTACACACTGACCATCATAATGGACCTTCAGCAAAGTAATCACTCAGAAATTAAAGGACAGAACCTAGTTTTCACAATGAAGCAAATGACAAAACTAAGCAATGGACTTTCACAAAATAAGATAAATAGAATGGGACCACACTTGTCAATTATCCCAATAAATGTCAATGGCTTGAACTTCCCACTCAAGAGGCATAGATTGGCTGATTGGATTAAAAAACACAAGCCATCTATTTTCTGTCTGCAGGAAACACACCTTACATCGAAAGACAGATTAAAACTCAGAGTTAAGGGTTGGAAATCAATTTTTCAGGCAAATGGAAGTCAGAAGAAAAAAGGGATTGCAATCTTATTTTCAGACATGTGTGTTTAAAGCAACTAAAGTTACAAAGGATAATGATGGGCATTTCATATTGGTCAAGGGAAAAATACAAGAAGACATTTCAATTCTAAATATTTATGTACCTAATTTAAATGCTCCCAGATTATTGAAACAGACCTTACTTAGTCTGAGCAACACGATATCTTATAACACCATAATAACAGGGGACTTTAACTCCTCTCTCTCAGAGATGGACAGATCTTCTAAACAGAAATTAAACAAAGATATTAGAGACTTAAATGAGACCTTAGAACATCTGTGCTTGATAGACATATATAGAACACTCCATCCCAAAGATAAAGAATATACATTCTCATCGTCCCATGGAACATTCTCTAAAATTGATCATATCCTTGACATTAAGCAAACCTCAATAGAACAAAAAGAAATGAAATTCTACCTTGTATCTTTTCAGATCATAAGGCACTAAAAGTGGAACTCAACTCAGCAATTATGCTAAACCTCACACAAAGGCATGGAAGTTAAACAACCTTATGTTGAATGATAGCTGGGTGCAGGAAGAAATTAAAAAGGAAATT
>NW_003852634.1:1301211-1327398 GCF_000181295.1 Otolemur garnettii | reverse complement strand
CATAGGTGGTACATTTCTTAAATTGATCGAAGCTATTTATGACAAACCCACAGTGAGTATTTTACTGAACAGAGTAAAACTGAAAGCTTTTCCTCTTAGAACTGGAACCAGACAAGGTTGTCCTCTGTCACCATTACTATTTAATATTGTGCTGGAAGTTTTAGCCAATACAATTAGACAAGAAAAGGAAATAAAGGGTATCCAAATGGGTGCAGATGAGATTAAACTCTCCCTTTTTGCTGATGGTATGATCTTATACCTGGAGAACCCCAAAGAGTCAACCACTAGACTCTTGGAAGTCATCAAAAAATACAGTAATGTTGCAGGATATAAAATCAATGTCCACAAGTCACTCACCTTTGTATATGCCAACAATAGCCAAGAGGAGAGGTTAATTAAGGATACAATTCCCTTCATCATAGTCTCAAAGAAAATGAAATACTTAGGAATATACCTTACAAAAGAGGTGAAGGACCTCTATAAAGAAAATTATAGAACCCTAAGAAAGGAAATAGCAGAGGACATCAATAAATCGAGGAATATACCATGTTCATGGCTTGGAAGAATCAACATTGTTAAATTTGTTAATTTACTGATTCAATGCCATCCCTATTAAAATACCAACATCTTACTTTCAAGATTTGGAAAAAATGATTGTGCGTTTTGTATGGAATCAGATCAAACCCTGTATAGCTAAGGCAGTCTTTAGTAAAAAAAACAGAGCCGGGGGTATTACTTTACCAGATTTTAGGCTATACTACAAGGCCATAGTGGTCAAGACAATATGGTACTGGCACAAAAAATAGAGATACAGATATTTCGAATTGAATAGAAAACCTGCAAATGAAACCAACAACTTACAGACACCTAATCTTTGATAAACCAAACAAGAGCATTCGCTGAGGGAAAGACTCCCTATTTAATGGTGCTGGGAGAATTGGATAGCTACATGTAAAAGACTGAAACTGGACCCGCACCTTTCTCCACTCACAAAAATTGATTCAAGATGGATAAAGGACTTAAATCTAAGGCATGAAATAATAAAAATTCTCAAAGAAAGAATTGGAAAAACACTGGAAGATATTGGCCTGGGGAAAGACTTTATGAGGAAGACTGCCAAGGCAATAGCAACAACAGCAATATTTAAAAAATGGTATCTTATGAAACTGAAAAGTTTCTGTACAGCAAAGGAGACAATAACCATAGCAAATAAACAACCTACTCAATGGGAAAGGATATTTGCATATTTTGAATCTGACAAAAGTCTAATAATTAGGATCTATGCATAACTTCAATTAATCGACAAGAAAAAACAAAACAAAACAACCCCATACATCAATGGGGAAGAGAGATGAACAGAATCTTCTCTAAAGCCAATAGGCAAATGGCTACTAACTATATGAAAAAATGCTCTTCATCTCTAATTATGAGAGAAATGCAAATTAAAACCACACTGAGATATCATCTAACCCCAGCGAGAATGGCCTATATCACAAAATCTCAAAATTGTAGATGCTGGCATGGATGTGGAGAGAAAGACGCTCTTGCACTGCTGGTGAGACTGCAAACTAATACAACCTTTTTGGAAGGAAGTATGGAGAAACCTTAAAGAACTCAACCTAGACCTCCCATTTGATCCTGCAATCCCACTATTGGACATCTATCCAGAAGAAAAAAAAATTTTACTATAAAGGCACTTGTACTAGGCTGTTTATTGCAGCACAATTTACAATCACTAAAATGTGGAAACAGCCTAAATGTCCTTCAACAGAGGAATGGATTGGTAAGCTGTGGTATATGTACACTATGGAGTATTATATAGACATCAAAAAAAAATACCGAAGATTTTACAGCATTTTTAATAACCTGGATGGAGGTGGAACACATTATTCTAAGTGAAGCATCACGGGAATGGAGAAGTAAGAGTCCTATGTATTCAACTTTGATATGAAGACAATTAATGCCAATTAATGACATGGTGGGGCATGGGGGAAGGGGAGATCAGACTGAGAAGGAGCGAGGGGGAGTGGGCAAAAAAAAAATATATATATATATAAATAATAATATTTAATTCTCATACAAACTGGATTTAATTTTGATTAAATTTTGATATCAATTTTTAATCCAACATGTCAATATGTTGTTTATCATATTGCATCCTTATTCATCAGTGAAATATGTCTGTAATTTCCCCTTTATAATAATATATTTTTCCTAATTTTACTATCAGGGGTATCCAGACTAAGTAGAATGATTTTGAAGTATTTCTATTTCTACTGTCTATAAGACTTGGCGTGATCTGTTTTTTTTTTTTTTAGAAATTATTTTTTACTTTTATTTACATATATTAGTTGTCTTTTTTTAGACTTTGGTAAAAACATAACAAGGAAAAAATTGTTTGCTATTTGTATTTTTTCTTGTGTATTCTGTAACAAACAAGTAGTAAATGATTATGTATTTAAAAAAAAGAAAGCAAAATAGTGACTAATTCTTATATAAATTGTATTTAAATTTGACCAAAGTACATTACTTAAACATTAATTTTTAATTCAACATGTTAATTTGTTTATTATATTGCATCCTCATTTATAAGTAAAATATGTTTGTAATTTCCCTTTTACAATAATATATTTTCTCCAATTTTAATATCAGGTCTATCCAGATTAAAGTAGAATGATTTTGAAGTATTTCTTTTTCTATTGTCTATAAGATTTAATATGATCTGTTTTTTTGAAATTATCTCTTATTTATAAATATTAGTTGTCTATTTTTTTGAGACTTTGGAAAAAACAAAATAAGAAAAAGTTAACTGATCAGAGTATTCTATAATAGACATACTTCTATCTGACAATGTGAATGTTACTTTCTTTGCATTATTACTATTATTGCTTAATAATTCATTGCAGCAATCGTCTCACTTCTTTTCTGAATGCACTTATCTTCTTTCATTCTTTATGAGGTTTTTGTTCTCAGTCCTTATGTTAAATATTATTATTGTCATTAAATTTAGCCTTTTAATTCTGTGAAGGCAAAAGTGGAAACCTAATATACACATGTATATGTAAGAAAAATAAATTAAAAATAAACCCAAAGTCTAAAATTTATAAGTATAAGCCCATACACATATAGTATAAATACATGATCAAATAAATACATAAATGTTGGAGAAGAGGCAGATATTCCTTACGAAGAATCCCAAATAGTACATATAGATCTTCAATAGGTCAAGCTTGAGTGTAGGTTGAACTTATTCCAAAGAATAGAGAATGGAAATGAAAAAAATAGTATTACTTTAAGTTGAGAAAATGTGGTAAACACCACTTTAACCAAAAAATAATTAGTGATAAATTTTGTTGTATTATATATCCTTTGATACAATGTGACAAAAATGGCACTTTACCTCTGTGGTATTATTCTCCAAAACTCATAACCCCAGTGGAATCACAAGAAAAACATCAGAGTAACACAAATTGAGGGATACTCCGCAAAACACCCAAATCAGTATGCCACCAAAATGTTAAAGTTATAAAAAAACAAGGAAAAACTTATAAACTGCCACAGATCAGAGAAGACAAAGGACACATCATGACTACATGTAATGTATTATCTTGGATTGGATCCAATTTTTAAAAAACATACACTAGTGAAAAAACTGGTGAAATCCGAATGCAGTCTAGAGTTTAGTTAATAGTAATATACCAATGTTGGTTTCTTAGTTTTGATAAATAGACCATAATAATGTTATATGATAACTTTAGGAAAAACTGGGTGAGAGGTATATTGGAGTTCTTTGTATCAGCTTTCCAACTTTTCTGTAAATATAAAATTAATCCAAAATGATGCAAGTTATTTTTAAATTAAAACATGGAATATATAGACATTTTCACACACATACACACACAAAATAGTTTAAACATACATCTGAATCTCTCCTTAACATACAACCAGGGAGGAAGAACAATCTTCTGAAATCAGAAATTAACCATTATGCAACTGTTTAGCCTTAAACAAGTTCTTTTTTTTTTTTTTTTTTTTTTTTTTTTTTTTTTAGCTCAGCTTGAGTTTTCCATCTGTATCATCATAAGTTGAACTAGGTTAGTGGTCCCCAACATTTTCGCTAGTTTCATGGATGACAATTTTTCCTTTGATTGAGGGGGGTAGTTTTGGGATTATTTAAATACACATTACATTTGTTGTACAATTTATTTCTATTATTATTACATTGTAGTAGATAATGAAATAATTATACAAGTCCCCACAATGCAGAATCAGTGGGAACCCTGAGCTTGTTTTCCTACAAATAGATAATCCAATTCTGTGTTTGCAGTTACTCCCCATCTCTTGCTTCACCACCTCAGCTCCACTCCACATCATCAGTCATTAGATTTTCATAAGGAGCATGCAGCCTAGGTCACTCATATATGTGGTTTACATAGGGTTAACACTCCTGTAAAAATCTAGTATTAAAGCTGATCTGACAGAAGGTGAAGCTCAGGTGGTGATGCAAGCAATGGAAAGCATCTGTAAATAGAGATGAAGCTCTTCTTGCTGCTCACCACTTACCTCTGTGTGCCTGGTTCCTAACAGGCCATGGACTGGTACTAGTCTGTTGCCAAGGGAATGGAGACCCTGCACTAGATGGTCTCCAAAGATACTTTCAGCTCTACCTAGCCTGGTATTCCTTTTGGTTGTGTGGGTGATAGGAGCAGAACCCAAAGGCTTCCATTGGATTTGCTTAACAAAACCAGTTGTTTTACCAATATAATATCAAAGTAGAATGTTCCATATAAGTTCCTATCATCAGAAATCCCAGAGAGATGAGTTCAGTAAGAAGCAGAAGAGAACTGTGCGTGGTATAGGTCTCCTTTCTGGAAAGTGTTCTGTATTCTCTAGAAAAATAAGGGCAATGTGAAAGCCAATCTAAAGGTGCCATTCAATAAAAAGGGAAAATGAACTTGAATTTCTATGGTTAAGATATACGTAACTTCTTGCCAAACCATGGCTATTCGACCACACTCACTAAGCAAGGAGACACTGCCAGTAAACCCATATACCTTAAAAATGCCACTCTTTCTGTTTACCAGATACAGGGAGGCAATATTCCAGAGTAGGTAATACCTACCTCCCAGAAGAGAGTTGAAGCAACCAGGGAAATCACATTATTATTGCACCCTACTCTTAAAGGTCTTCGGTAAGGCCAGATCCTTTAAGGAAATAACCCTTGACTTCCTAGAACCAGAATGTACTAGCTTCAGACCTTGACATTATTTCAATGGTTTTTACAAGAAACAGATGGCTGAGAAAGATGTGCACCCTCACTTTTGAAGATAGTGACTGTGTGTGATAAATATGTATACTCATACACAGTACACCAACCTCAAAACTAAAGGGCAAGATCACCATCTTCTAAAATATTTAAACCACCAAAAGTTTTCTAGCCCATTCCAGCTGCCTACAGCCTAAGGTAAGATTAAAATAATAGAGGTAGAAAATAAACATAAAATTCAATGGAGGGTTCTAAATCTTATCAGCCTACAAGAGAACAAAGGAGTGCCTAATTTAGAAAGGTACACAAGGCTGTCACTGCCACTTCCACACTTGGCTGTGCTTAAATCCATAGCTGTTTTTGTATTTCATTCTTTCCTCAATCCAATCAGAACTTTTAACAAGTACATCTATCAGTATGACAGAGAACCTGAGAAACTTTGGCATTCATCTGATGTTAACAGCTTTGAAGAAAAAGGCGCCTTTTGCAGAGGTTGTTACTTAGGGAAGATTCTCATTTTCATCTTTACATCTAGATAATTCTAATAAAGAGCAATGTGGACATCAGGACCCAGGTACTCTATTTTTCTTTAACTAGGTATTTTTTGTTCACTTTTTCCCAGTGCGTTTTTTTTGCCAGCACAGAAGCTCCAATTAGATGGCAAGAAAGAACAAGCCTTTTAGTTTGATGTGAATAGTTCTCTCACAAAGAAACAAAACTATGGTTACTCCCTCCATTAACATATCCCTATTCATGCTAACTTTAAAAGATTTAGTCCAATTGCCCATGTGCAACAATGCAACAGTAACAAGATAAATAGAATGATATAGAAAAGGAGAAATAAGAAAGGAAAGATACATAGGAAGGAAGGATAAAACAAAGAGGAAGTAGAGAGGAAAAAAGGAATGATGTAAAGAAAATAGGGAAAATAAAAGTTGAAGAAAAACCAAAGGAAGAAGTAGGAAGAGTAAAGAAAAGAATGTCAGTGAAAAAACAGGAGTAATGAAGAAATCCCTCACACTGCTATTGCTTTTTAATTGTATTGACTATTGCTACTGTAGTAATATTATTGACTTGTTCAGTGTGAAATAGATTGGATTTCAATTGCTATCTGTGTGCAAAATCTTATTAGAATAGGGAACTAATGACCCGAGTTTGTGGTGGCATCAGATCTGCCAACAAAAAATGCTTCTGAATTCCTATGTAATTAAAGACAAAGTAGTCCTTTTGCCCCTTCCTATTTGCCACATTGGTCAGCAGCACATGCACACACACGTATATGTCTTTAAATCTAGGGATTTGGCTGGCTCAAAACAGTAATGAGTTCTTAACATTATACACTAATAAAAGAGTTAATTCATCAAGACATACATATCAGTTATAAACATACATGTACCTAAAACAGAGCCCCAAAATATATCAACAAAAACTGATAGAATTAAAGGAGAAACAGGCATTTATATAATAATAGTTGGGTATTTCAATACCCCATTTTCAATAATGGATAGACAGATTAATGAGGAAATAGAGAACCTAAACAATACCAGAAGACCTAACAGACATAAAAAGAACACTAGATACAAAAACAGCAGAATACACATTTTTCTTAAGTACACATGGGACATTCTCTAGGATGGGCTATATGTTAGGTCACAAAACAAATCTCAATAAACTTGAAAAGATTGAAAACAAAGTATCTACTAATGTGGGAAACTTTCTAAGTGTTGGCCATCTCTTTGTAAATTTTTGAAATGAATATTTTGTACATAAAAGTACATTTAGTTACATTTTCCCATTTTCCCTTATGTATGGTGACTTTATGGGCAACCTTTGGGACACCTTGTAGATTATTTTACAGCTATTAAAAAGATGAGACATTCTAGAAAGACAAAATTATATGTACAAAAATCAGGCCAGTTGTTACTAGGAACTGGGAGGGAGAGAGTTTTGCTCTGAAGAGGTAGCTTGAAGGAATTTCTAGAGTGATAGGACTGTTCCAAATTCTGACTGTGGTAGTGGTTATACTAAGGCATGCATTTGTCAAAAACTCATAGTACTATACAACAAAAAGTTATTTTTACTATGATCTATAAATAAATACAACAGAATCTATTTAGTAAATTTATTGCTAGATTTAACTTACTTACTAATTTTGTCCTGTTCCCCCCCCCCACGAGGTAATGATGATACACTATTAACAAAATTCTGTAGTTTACATTAAGGCTTACTCTATGTGTTGCATATTCTATGTATTTTGATGAATACATGATGATATCTATCATTACAGCATCATTCAGGACCGTCTAATTGCCCTAAAACTCATCTGTGCTCTACCTAGTCATCCTTCCATCCCTTCCCCCAAAGCCCTGGCAATTGCTTCTCTTTCTACTGTTACCATAGTTCTGTCTTTTCCAGAATGTTGTATAGTTGAAATTATACAGTATATAACTTCCTGATTCATTTCTTCCACAGAACAATATTCACTTATGGTTTCTCTGTGTCTTCTTGTGGGTTGATAACTCATTTCTTTTTAGTGCTGAAATAATGTTCCATTGTATGGATATAAAACAATGTGTTTATCCAGTCACCTATTGAAAGACATCTTAATGGGGAATTATGAATAAGGTTGTTTCATGTGCAGGTTTTTATGTGAACATGTTTTCAACTCATTTGGATGAATACAAGTAGCATTATTACTGGATCATATGATAAGAGTATATTGTATGTTTAGTTTCATAAGAAACTGGCTAACTATCTTCCAAAATGGCTATATCATTTTATAGTCCCACCAGCAATGAATAAAAGATCCCATTGCTCCACATTCTCACCAACATGTGGTGCCATCAATATTTTGAGTTTTTGCCATTTAAATAAGTAGACAGTCTCTTTGGACTCAGACAGACTATTAAAAAGAAAAATCTGGCAGGGCATAGTGGCTCACACTTGTAATTCTAGCACTCTAGGAGGCCAAGGTGGGTGGATTTCCTGAGCTCAGTAGTTCAAGTTCAGCCTGAGCAAAAGTGAGACCCTGTCTCTACTAAAAATAGAAAAACTAGCCAAGTATTGTGGTGGAGGCATGTAGTTCCAGCTACTTGGGAGACTGAGGCAAGAGGATCACTTGAGCCCAAGAGTTTGAGATTACTATGAGCTATGATAATGCCACAGCACTCTACCCATGAGTACAGAGTGAGACTATCTCAAAACAAAACAAACAAAAACTCCCAAAATATCTTAGACTGGGTAATTTATAAATAATACAAATTTATTTCTTATGATTCTGAAGTGGTTCTGGAGACTGGAAAGTCCAAGATCAATGCACCAGCAGATCCACTGTCTGGTGAAGGCTCATTCTCTGCTCCACAGACAGAGCCTTGTTACACATCCTCACATGGCAGAAGGGCAAAGGGATGGAAAAGGATAAACTCACTCCCTCAATCACTTTTATTAGGGAACTAATTCCACCCAATAAAATGGAATCCTTATTTTACTTATCCTAATGTGCCCCAGAGCCATCCATATGACAAGGTTTCTTTCCTTTTTAACATGGCATTGTATTCCATTGTAGGTATATACTACATTTTGTTTATCCATTCATCCATAAATGAACATTTGAGTTGTTTGCACCTCTTTTTAAAATGTATTTTTATTATTAAAAAAATAAAGTTTTAGGCCAGGTGTGGTGGCTCATGCTTGTGATCCTAGCACTCTGGGAGGCCAAGGTGGAGGCCAGTAGATTGCTTGAGCTCCGGAGTTCAAAACCAGCCTGAGCAAGAGTGAGACCCCATCTCTAAAAATAGCAAGGTGGTGTGGCTGGCACCAGTAGTCTCAGCTCCTTGGGAGGCTGAGACAAGAGGATTACTTGAGCCTGAGAGTTTGAGGTTGCTGTGAGCTATGATGCCATGGCACTCTACCAGGGACAACAAAGTGAGACACTATTTCAAAAAAATTTATTACAGATATTTGGGGTTTATAATATGATATTATAGGATACATAAAGATAGTGAAATGCTTACTATAGTGAAGCAGATTAATATATCTACCATCTCATATAGTTACTTTTCAGGTGTGAGAAGAGCAGCTAAAATTTATGCATTTAACAAAAATTCCTAATGCAAATTAATCAATTAAACTCCTCATATTGTACATAAGATCTCTAGGCTTGTTCACACTACATATCTGCTAATTTGTATCCTTTGGCCTACTGTCTCCTCATTTCCTTCCCCACCACCTCTAGTAACCAGTAACCACTGTTTTCTTTTTCTTTTTTGGAGACAGGATCTTACTCTGTCACTCATTCTGGAGTGCAGTGGCCCCATCCTAGCTCACTGTAGCCTTGAACTACTGGGCTCAAGTGATCCTCCTGTCTCAGCCTCCTGAGTAGCTAAGACTACAGGCATGTATTATCATTATCACCTAATTTTTAAAAGTCTTTGTAGAGATTTGGCCTACCTATGTTGCCCAGTTTGTTCTCAAACTCCTAGCTGTAAGCAATCACCCTGCCTCAGCCATTGTTCCTGGCCCTAGCTTTTGTATACTTTACTTTTTTTTTTTCTTTTCTTAGGTTCCACATAGGATAATGTAATATTTTTCTTTCCATGTTCGGCTTATTTCATTTAGAATAATGCCTCCCATGTCCATCTACATTGTGGCAAATGGCAAGATCATCTTCTTTTTAAAGACCAAATAATATTCCATTGTGTGTGTGTATATATATTTTAATATTTCAAAGTATTAGGTGGAAGCAAATATTTTTACTTACAAAGATTACTTTTATAATACTTGAGTCATAGTTATAAGTGTGCTGGTCACCAAGATAGTATTCACTATGCCTATTAGGTAGGTTTTTGCCCAACCTATCCTCACCCCTCCCTCATTTGATTTCTGTTAAGTTTTACTTCCCTTAAGCACACATGTGCTCCTCAGTTCCAATTCAATAGTGAGTACATGTAGTATGTGTTCTTTCATTCCTTTTATTTCTGCGGTTTTTGGCCGGGGCTGGGTTTAAACCCACCACCTCCAGCATATGGGGCCAGTGCCCTACTCCTTTAAGCCACAGGTGCCGGCCTGTTCCTTCATTCTTTATATACCTCACTTAAGATAATGGTCTCCAGTTCCATCCAAACTGTTGCAAATGTCACTAAGTAATCCTTCTTTATGGCTGAGTAGTATTCCATGGTATACACATACCATACTTTGTTAATCTACTCATGAATTGATGGGCACTTGGGTTGAATCTACATCTTGCAATTGTGAATTGTGCTGCAATAAACTTATAAAATGACACATATTAATCATTTTTTATAGAACAAGAAAAAAAACCCGTATAGCCAGGGCTATTCTCAGTAATAAAAACAAAGCTGGATCCATCACCCTACCAGACTTCAGGCTCTATTATAAGTCCACACTATCAAAACATCATGATATTGGCACAAAAATAGAGACATAGACATACAGAATGGAATAGCAAACCAAGAGATGAAACTAGTTTCTACTTGCCATCTGATCTTTGGTAAAGTAAACAAAAGCATACAGTGGGGAAAAGAATCACTATTGAACAAATGGTGCTGGCAGAACTGGATAACTACATGCATCAGACTGGAATTGGACCCATACCTTTCACTACTTACAAAATTAACTCGTGAAGGATAAAAGATTTAAATCTAAGGCATGAAAAGATATGTATATAATCTTAAGATTTTTCTTCTCTAGCCTGTTGACATGATGTATTACATTAATCATGTTTCAAATGATAAACCACCCTTGTATAACTAGGATAAATCCCACTTGGTATGGTGGGATTTCTGTACATTTTCAGATTTGGGTTGATAATATTTAGTTTAGAATTTCTGTATGTATGTTCATGAGAGATATTGGTATGTCATTTTCCTTTGCTGTAATGTCTTTGTCTGGTTTTGGTTTAGAGTAATGCTGGTCTCATAAAATGAGTTAGGAAATATTCCCTCTCCCTCAATTTTTTGAAAGATACTGTAGATAAGAGGTATAATTTCTTCCTTAAATGCTTGGTACAATTCACCAGTAAACCTGTCTGGGTCTGGTACTTTCTGTCTTGAGAAGTTAATTTTTGACTCAATTTCATTAGAATATACTATTTAGGATCTATTATCATTTACATATAGAATTCCAAATCTATCTCATCTCTAAATGAAGACGACCCTTCCATTTATAATTGAAATGGAAAAAATATTTCTTTTTCTGTTGGAGGAGGGAGTTGTTTTCTGTCTGGTATGATTTGAATGCTTTTATCGCTTCCAAAATTTATGTGTTGAAAACTTCACACCCAATGCTAGAGTGTTGCAAAGTAGGACCTAATGGGAAGGGTTTAGGTCATTAGAACTCTGGACTCTGCTTTCAAGAATAGATCAATCTCACTATAAAAATGGTTTGTAGGAGTGGGTTTGCCCTTCTCCCATATTCTGCCTTGTGAGGACACAATAATAAGGCCCTTGTCAGATGCCAGTGCCTTGATCTTGGACTTCTCAGCTTGCATAACTGTGAGAAACAAACTTCTGTTTTTTATAAATTACCTAGTCTCAGGTGTTCTGTTATTGTCTCACAAACAGACTAAGGCACTGACTTAAAAAATGTCTTAACACTTCCTAGTCACATCCAGACAGTTATTTCTACTAGGAATAAAAATAAAAAATAAAATTCAGAATGTAATTAAAATTGTAGGACCATGTCTTGTACCCAGATGAAGGCAAAAACAACTGTCTACTTTAGGGAATATGAGCTAGAATCCATGAAGCATGTGGCCTTGCCAATCCTGCATTCACAGGAAATTTGAACATTAAATTCCTCAAAAAGTTAAAAAACTGTATTTGTATTATGTTTCCTTATTCATTTAAAAAACTCTCTGTGGAGTTGGTCATCCCCAGAACTACAAAGTTTAGTGTAAGAGCCTGATGTACCCAACTAAGAATTTGGGGCCAACACTGATCCACAAAACATTAATGCTAGATGATACTTTAGGGCCCTCACTAAACTATATGAAGAAACTGAGACATATTACATGCTGGAGCTTAGACACAGATTTCTGGATATCAAATCCACTATTTTTTCTAGTTTATTACAGACACACTGCTTTTGCTTCGGTCTGCATGTTGATATCAATCACACATCTTGTGTGATGTTTAGTATGTATAGATACCAATTATTTAGCTGAGTGATGAAGGTGTTTGCTTTATAGTATGCAAAGGCAGAGAAATAAGACAGCTAAGTAACAAACACTGGGGCCCAGGAAACTCAAAGACTGTTGTTGGTAGAACTGGCTTTTAAATAGGATTACAAAATAATTCCATGAGAGTAGGATTCATAAAAAGGAAGAAAGAAAATAATACATAAACATGGCTTTGGTGTTTTTGAAAAGAAGAAAAAATTTCAATGTGTTTTCTTCTTTAGATAGACTAAGATAATGATTCTAAGTTACAAATTGAATCATCTTTGTACTACTTGAAAGCTGAAATTCTTTGTAATTAGGAGTTTTTGAAAATTACAATTGCAGAAACTTTATCTCAAGGATAATAAGTCTTTTGTTTGTTTTCATTTTTAATAAATGCAGGACTAATAAAACAGGGAAAGATGTGGGGTAGGGATTTTCTAGTAAGTGTACCATAAATAACATACAACATGGTCACATAAATTACTGTTCTAGCTTGATCTTCTGTCATTCTAGCTCTAGATTTAAAATCTACCCAGTATGTCTACCATAGGCTTGGTAGAAGAAAATCAAAGTAAAAGTAACCTAAACTTTAGTTGTAGGGGATATGGTGCTGTTAAAAAAAAAAAAAAGAAAAGAAAGAAAAGAAAAACTAAACTTAACTGAGCATTAAGAAACCTGGGTCATAGACCAAACTCTGACATTGTTATGTCATTTTATGCAATCCATTTCTCTTCTGGGCCTCAGTTTTCTCTTGTGTAAAATGGTCCTAATGACTTTCAAGAATCATTGCAAATATCAAATGAAATACAAATGAAGGTTATCAACTGCTCTACAAATTGAAAGTGATATAATGTCTAAACAGAGGACAACCACATTTGCTTCTTCTAAAGCTCAATTACTAAACTGAAAGCAAAGGGCTGCAATATGAAGCCCAAGGATTACTCATAGCAGCTACTACTCACTGAGTACCTACGACCTCCAAGGCATTGAACTGTATATACATTATCTCACTTAATATTTATAATATTTAATAATAACAACTATGTAAGGGAAATTATTATTATACGTATTCTACTAGGGAAAAAAATGATGCACATGAGAGAAGTAGTAGAACAGCTAAGGTCCCATAGTAAGTATGTGTATTGGAAAGAGGAATTCAAAGCCAGGTTTGTTTAAACCCTAAAGCTGCTTTCTTCTCCCTTTTTAGTCCAGATCACAAGACATTCCCTGTCTACATATACAATAAAGTTTATATTCTCCTGGCTTAGCAATAAAGGCCCTCAAAGAAGGTTTATATTGTTTAGGTTTCTAATCTTATCTCCAGATATGACTTCCCATTTCATTTTCCCTTTCACATACCATCTGTAGGCCATGTGTCATAGGACTGGTTCCTTTCCACAAGAAGTACGTAAAAAAGCATCTTTTTGAAGTAAAGTTGAAATTTCTATTTCAAGGTCTCATTGTTGATTGATTATGTCTGGTATTAAAACTGTAATTTATACATTTAGCATAATCTTATAGACAAACCCAAAATCTTCTATTGGCTTAAAATATTCACTGATAGGTCTATTCTTCAGCTAGTAATAGTTGTCACACAGGCTAGACTGAGAAGACTAGAGGTCAGGACAAAGACTTTGTGGGTTCACCTGCTATCAACAAAAGTCATCCAATCCTTTTAAATATGTTGGTGTTACCTAGCTATCTCTCTAAGTTTGTAGGCTAGATTCTTTGGACTCATTCCCCCAAAGTTGGAGAAGAGACCAGTTGCATCATACATCTAGCTTACCACTTTCTTGGTTCCTGAAAGCATAATTACAGAATTATCTAGCTCCTCATAGGGTCCCAGGATGCTAAATTCCTGAGTAATTATAGCAAGAAAATCTCTGTGCTGTCTGATCTTACCTTCTAGGCATAGACAAAAATCTGCCAGGGGGTGGGTGGACATGAGAAATTCCTATTTGAACACACAAGGAGGAAGAATCTAGCTTCAAAGAGAATATTTACATGATTAAATTAATACTTCCCCTCCAACCAGATTACTAAAATCATAATTTGTTGAAAAATATGCTGCTATGATTTAGTGATGATTAGATAGAAGATAGAGTTGGACCAGGAGAGAATTAGCAAAGAGAGCTTCGTGCTATCAGTACTTCAAGCATTTGGACTCAGTAAATAGTAACTAACATATCTCAGAAGCTATTGTATTCACTACTAAGCACTAGCAATAACTTATCTGGTATACACAATTTATACATCATATCCAAATACAATCTAAACTTTATGCATACACATACATGCATCCTCCCAACAAATTAATACATAGCTTCTTGAAAGACTATTATAAAAAATTTATTTAAATAAATTTCTTTGTTATCCCCTTAAAGTAAACTAGATATTTACCAACCTATTTAGGATTTTTGATCTTCGTTATGTTTAATATTTTATATTCTTTTGACAAGTAATCAACTAAGGTACAATATCCTGTATAAAGATAGCAAATTAGGCTCACTTTCTCTTCATTCCAGGATGATGAAAGAAACTGATCAGTTAAATATTACATAGGACAATATGATACCAAAAAGAGTAGGGGCAAGTCAAAAAAGAGATGAGTAAAGGCTGCAAGAGACAGGAAGTCTTAGTCAAAGGAAATAGCAGAAAGAAAATCTGAGTAAAATAAAACCAAAAGAAAGAGATTAGAGAAAAATATCCTAAGTGGAGAAAAGTTTGAAATAAGAGTTTTAAGAAAATCTATAATTCCCCCAATTTTACAGAAGCCCAAGGAACTTAAATGATTGTCCAAGGACATACAAGGGCAGAACTAGAATCAGAGATCAAGTCTTTTGCCTCCAAGTTCATTCAGTGCAATGGCAGCTTTTTCTTTTAATGTGTTGGTAGCTAAATTGAGAAAAACCTGTTGTAGTGAACAAAGCACGTGTTTAAGACTGCTTTTTAATCCTAGAGAATATTGGCCTACCTATCTACTCTTTGTATGTTAGATTATTCTGCTGTCCAACAACAATTATGAAATCAAGCCTCAAATTCCCGGGGAAGATGTAAGGTTATAGTAGACAGGTGAGAAAACACTTAGAAATAAGTATTTCAAAAAACTTTGATGTTTTAAGGAGCTGAAATAATTAGATAGCATAGCCTTAATTAAACAAAAAGAAAGCAAAAAATTCAGAGCCTCTACATTACTCTGGATTAAGTTCAAAATTTAAATAAAACAAAATGCAAAACAAAGGACAGATGTATAAAATAACATGCTAAAACAAAAAATAGTGGCCCTCCTCAAGACAGGTTCCTCCTTAAGACAAGGTGCTTTTCCAAGAACTGCCCACAAGTGCCACCAAACAGAGACCAGAGTAATTCTATACAAAGACAAGTTTTCTTATAGCTGAGTAGTGTTCCATGTTTTTTTTTTTTTTTTTTTTTTTTTGTGCACTAACTCGTATGGAACTGGAAGCCATTATCCTAAGTGAAGTATCTCAGGGATGAAAAAACAAACATGGGTGGCGCCTGTGGCTCAAGGAGTAGGGTGCTGGCCTCATATAACAGATGGCGGGTTCAAACCCAGCCCTGTCCAATAACAGGAAAAAAAAAAAAGAAAAAACAAACGTCACATTTTCTCACTAATAAGTGGGAACTAATAATGGGTACACACACACAGACACATACACACACAAAGAGACATAAAGGACTTCAGAAATCAAGAACGGCGAGTATGGAAAGGGGGTGAGGAATAAAAACTTACCTATTGGCTACAACTAACACTGTTCTGGTGACAGGCACACTAAAAGCCCTTACTTAAACATTATGCAATGCATCTATGTAACAAAAACATTTGTTCCCCCTTAATATTTAGAAATTTTTAAAAAAGAGAAAAAAGAAAAAAAGATGAGTTTTGTGAACCTTGACAATGGGTAGGATGGAAACCAGTCTTCTATTCAAAACAATAATCATATTGTAAAACCATCTAAGTAAGAACATGTGCATACATGAATACACACACACACACACATATTTTTCTCTGATAAATAGTGAAGTAGTTCCTACATCAGAGCTAGAATTCAGGTTTCTTCATTCAGAGTTTAATCACCAGTTTGTGAATTCCATGAGAGCAGGAATTTTCATTTGCATATATCACTGATGTGTCCCCAGCATCACTAGTACTAAGTGGTTTTATTGAGCACATGTATTAATTTAGCATATATTAAGAGCTCAATAAACAAAGATTTTCCTGCATTTATTTTGGTTGTGAGAGTTAAATGAGATAACAGTTGTGAAAACATTTTGTTTACTTTAAATGACAATACACATGAAAAGGGATTATGATAATTATAATGATAGCATTTCAAAGCTTGACAGTGCTTTAACATCATAATATCAGTCATGGATATTTCTATGCAGGATCAGAATTTCTGAGGAGATTGTCAGAAAGAGGTATTCATTGTCATCCCTATAACACATCACAAGAAAATGGACAACAGGTGACCTGTTCTCACTCTAAGGAACTGTTACTGCAAGTATATTGACATGTTATTGTATTTAATCATGACAACCAGTTGCCAAGGTAGGAATTACCGTCCCATTTGCAAGTAGGAAAAAGCTTAGCTCAGAGAGTTTGACAGACCCAAGTAGAAAAGCTGAGAACAGGCCATTAACTAATCAGATCCTCTCTTTTCTATAGGTAAGCATATATTCTACTTTCTAGTTTATATCCTCCATGATTGTACACTAACAGTATCTCCAGAAATAACTCCATTAGGAATGTAAAGCACAGTCCTATTGTGGAATCTAAAGTATTTTAGAGGTCCAGTTCACAATAGCACTATAGATCCAGACTCAAATATTCTGAGCCTTATTCTAGTTCAACAGTTAGCCATGTGCCAGGTCTCATGATATTCACTGAGGGAAACAAAAGAGAAACATGGTCCCTGACCATGGGGAGCTTCCAGTTTACCTAGGAATGCTGTGTTTTATGCACATGAAGCAAACAATTTGACAATATAAAGAATATGTAATTGACACAAACCAATTAGCCAATAGTACACAATTGAATATATAACTAACACAAAACAATTATAGAATAATGTGAGACTGAATATATAATTGGCTTCCAGCTTTTTAACTAATGTTGATTCATAAATGACACCCCATACATTATTGCGTTGTCATGAAACCTCAGGGAACATTCTATTGGCTTTAATTTCTAAACAAAGCAGGCTGAACTCTGGGACTGGCGTGGTAATGTTCCAGTTTCTGCTGTCAATCAGCTGCCTCACTCTTCCATACAGATCCCCTAAAAGGCATAAAATCTTTGCCTTAATCAACTTAAATCTCTAGTCATGAAGAGTCAATTTAAGGAATATTTCAATGCACATTTTGGATACATATTCTTTATAACTCAGACAGATGTCTTTATTTTTAGGAAAGACATAGGTATATAATTAAAGTAGGGATTTATATTCAACATTTTTAGATGAGTTTCTCAGCTTTATCAGCATACTAAATGCTTTCAAGGTCAGTGGGGAATAGCTAACATTAAGGCCACTGCCTTATTTCTGTCAAAGGTGAAATCATCTTATGGTTTCAAATCTAAGTGACTAGATTATTATCATCATTGCTGATTTCTTGTCTTCTAAATCTAGTAGAGCTACCAAGTCTTATTTCTCTTGCATCTTTTTACAATGTTAGCAATACCCTGTGTTAGTCTCTCATTGTCTCACACTTGGGTAAAGGCAAGAGCCTTCTAGCTTCTCTCTTTTCCTCCAAACATTTTCCACACTGCTAGCAGAACACTCTGTTGAAAAATATACCTTTGTACATGTCCTCATTTCTCTATTCAAAAAACCAGTGGTTCTTACTGCCTACTGAAATTAAGGCTCTTCTTCTGGCCCTAGTGTACTTTAACATCCTGTACTGCTACTCCTTAATATGAATTCTTGCATTCTGTAGACTGCTAGTGGAGCAGGTTCATTGCAGTTGGAGGTGGTGGTGGCCAGGGCAGGGGGAACTGAAATCACATTTTGGATATGTTAAAATTGGCATCCAAATGTATTTAGAGTAGGTATATTACTGAACCTGAAAGGGGTTTGGCCTAGGACTAATTAGCTGCTCATGGCACAGAAAGCCAATTACTAAGATAATGAGGATTGCCAAGGAAGAAAGGAACTTTTAATATGAACAACATTAGCAAAAAGAATTTAAAAGACAACTTCAAATCTGTCTTCCATACCAACTAAAGGTACTGCAAGGTTTGTAAGAAGAATGTTGGGACAACATTGAAACCGGGAAATGCTTCTTTGTAGCCATGCATAGAGAGATTGGGAAGAACAGGCTCCAGGTACCTCTGGATTGTAGGCTCTTCCCAGAAACATCACTTCAGGAGCACAGAGAGGCAGTGGGAGACTTCAGGACCCCAAGAGGAGGACGGAAGCAGTGGAGAAGCGGCAAGTACTTGAAGGTGGACAGAAGGCCAGGGCAGATGTGGCAGTATTGCTGGCAGCAATTTGAGGACAGAGAAGGCTTGCCCTGCAGGGTTTTTTTTTTTCCTGTGGACCTGGGCAATTGGTTGAGTTGTCCTGGGAGAGCTTGGGCAAGTGAGTGAGTGATTTTGAATAGCACCCAGGGACTGGGACTGAACCACAGGGCAGAGAGGAGCTTTCATTGTTCAGCTACAGGCAGGGAGCAGCCATTATGGGAAAGCTGTCATTCAGGCTGAGCCCTCAAGGTCCTGGTGCACCTGATAAGCCGGCAACCACTTCCATGGAGATTTGAGCAACACATGCCTTACTGGGAAAGCCACTGCATAGCCAAGAGACATGGTTTGGAAAGGTCAAGGCATGTCTATTAAGTGGACTGAGGAAGAGATTCAGGCTCCCAACACTGCAGTGACTGAGGACAAAGAAGTCAGGAAGACAGAACCAGGTCTCCTGGGCAAGATAGAGGCTTCTAGTCTCCATCTTATACATCTGTATCAGCATTGTGATTAGCATCTCATACCCAGAAGATGTGTATGTATATATATGCACAGAAGATGTGTATGTGTATGTGTGTGTGTGTATATATATATATATACAAAAGATGTATGTGTATTTATATATATATGTATAAATACATTTTTTTCTTTTAAAAAATTTTCTTTCCACTTTTCCTCCCTAGATATTTCTTTTATTATTCTTTTTCCTTGTGTAATTATAATTTTTCACTGTTTCCTTCTTTAATAATAAGGGATCCATATTTTCTAGTTTTTCTGCCCCTGATATTCTTTTTTCCCCCAATTTTATCCCATAAAGTTTTTTGTTTGTTTTGGTTTAATTTATAGTATTTTTGCTGTTCATGTCTAATTGAGGGAGGTGGGATCTTGTGTCTTTTCAGGATAGCAAAGAGCTCCAGACCTCAAGGAACTCACCCAACCCAGTCTTCTAGAGGCTGGGATTTGTGAGTGTGGGTCAAAGTACCCTACTGTACACCACTATTACTTCTATTTCTCTCTTTCTGTTCCTCTCATATTTTTATTAATCTTACCTTTTACTCCCTCCGTTACCTTTCTCTTTTCTTTTGTATTTTATCTTTTATCCATTATGGCTCTTCACTCTTCGCTTCCTTTTAGTCTTTTACCAAAAGGACACCTAAACACCTTAAGTCACAGGCATGGTAACACAAAGAGAAAGCGGAAGTGACAGGAAAAAGTAAGTCAAGGAATCAGACAAAAAGAAAACACTCATGAGAAAGAAACAGCAAAAAAATCCTGGCAACATGAAAAACCAGAATGTTGCAACTCCCCAAAGAACCATGAGGTAGTTGCTGCAGAGGATTACACCTACAAAGAAATGTTAGAAATGATAGAAGGGGAATTTAAAATATAGATGGCAAAAACAATGAAGGAAATTACTGAGAAAGTGGAAAATAGCCAAAAGGAAACCTAAGAACAGAATCAAATAAGAGATGAATGATATGAACAATATAGAAAGGATATAGTGGAGCTTAGGGAACTAAAGCAGTCAATCAGGAAACTTAAAAAAATGCAGTGGAAAGTATCAATAACAGAATAAACCATGCAGAAGAAAGAATCTCAGAGGTAGAGGATAAACCTTTAGTGTAAAGGACACCAAGAGCCAGACGACCTCTGAGCAAGATGATTTACAGCTGGGGGTTGGACTCTCAGGCAATTCGTCTGCAGGAGCTCCTTATGGAGAAAGAGCCCGTACCTTCAGCGCGCAGTCATTGTTAATTACTCCCCTCACCTGTATTGTTCTGTCTTAATAAAAGGCTAGTGAGAAGTTTGCTCGGGGATACCCTGCAAAGAAGGGCTAGCCCGCCTCCCTCAAGCATGCACTACTAATCTGCATCATGCCTGGTTCCTTCCTGCATTGATCGAGACCAGGGCCATGGGGGCCTGATGGGTCGTGACACTCTTGAGCTAACACTGGCAGTTAGAGAGACAGAAATAAAGAGAGAGAAAGCATAATATTCACTAACAAAATTATGGGACTTCGTGAACCATTCAAACATATGAGTTATAGGTATTCCAGAAGGGGAAGAAAAATGCCCTAGAGGAATGGAAGCCCTACTAGATGACATCATAAATGAAAATTTCCTAAATTTCACCAAAGATTCTGACACATTCCTTTCAGAGGGATATTGAATCCCAGGTCATCACAAGTCAAATGGAGCTTCTCCAAGATACATTGTCATGAACCTGTTCAAACTGAAGATGAAAGAGAAAATTGTGCAAGCAGTTAGGAGTAAGCACGAATTTACATCCAGAGGCAAATCCATCAGGGTGATCGCAGACTTCTCAAATGAAACTTTACAAGCCAGAAGAGTATGGTCATCCACCTTTAACCTACTTAAAGAAATGAATTTTCAGACCAGAATTCTATATCTTGCTAAGCTAAGCTTTAAAACTGATGGATAAATCAAATCTTTTACTGATAGGCAAAACTTAGGAAGTTTGCCACAAGACTAGCTCTACAGGAAATACTTAGACCTATTCTCCACACTGATGACCAAAGTGGACCACCAGCAAACTAAACACACAGAAGCTAAAACTTAGCTTCCACAAGGATGCAAAAGACAAAACTAAGTAATGGACTTTCACAAAATAGGATGAATAAAAATCCACCACACTTATCAATTATCTCAATAAATGTTAATGACTTGATTTCCCCACTTAAGAGGAATAGGCTAGCTGATTCAATGAAAAAGCACAAGCCCTCCATTTTCTGCCTATAGGAAACACACCTAGCCTCGAAGGACAAAGTAAAATTCAGAGTGAAGTAATGGAAAACAATTTTTCAGGCAAATGATAATCAGAAGAGAAGGGGTTAGAATCTTATTTTCAGATAATAGTGGATTTAAAGCAACTAAAGTCAAAAAACAATGATGGACACTTCATACTGGTCAAAGGAACAATACAACAGGAAGACATTTCAATTATAAATATTTATGTACCCAACTTAAATGCTCCCAGAATTTTGAAACAGACCTTAATTAGTCTGAACAATACGATACTCTGTAACACATTAATAGCATGAGACTCTAACACCCCTCTTACAGAGCTTGACAGATGCTCTAAACAAAAAACTAAACAAAGGTTCAATGTACTTAAATGTGATCCTAGAACAACTGTGATTAATAGACAAATATAGAACTCATCATCCCAAAGCTAAAGAGTATATGTTCTTCTCATCAGCCCATGGAACATTCTCTGAAATAGATCATATCCTGGGACAAAAATAGAACCTCATGAAAATCAAAAGAATTCAAATTATATCTTGTATCTTCTCAGACTACAAGGTAATAAAGGTGGAACTCAACTCCAGCAAAAATTGTCATCCTCACACAAAGGCAGGGAAATTAAACAACCTTGTGCTAAATGACAGGTGGGTCAAGGAAGAGATTAAAAAGGGAAATCATTAACTTCCTTGAGCATAACACCAATGAAGACACAAGCTCCCAAAGCCAGTGGGATACTGCAAAAGCAGTCCTAAGAGGGAAAACTATCGCATTAGATGCCTATATCCAAAAAACAGAAAGAGAGCACATCAACAATCTAATGAATCATCTTAAATAAATAGAAAAGGAAAAGCAATCCAATCTCAACCCTAGTAGAAGAAAAGAAACAACAAAATGAAATCAGAAATAAATGAAATTGAAAATGAAAAGAATCATTCAGAAAATTAACGAAACAAAAACTTGGTTCTTCGAAACAATGAATAAAATCAATAAGCCATTGGCCAGATTAACCAGAAATAGAAAAGCAAAATCTAAAACTAATATCACAGAGATATAAGAGATTATTCCTGACTACTACCAAAAACTCTAGATATTTGACAATGTGGGGAAAATGGACCTATACCTGAACTCATGCCATCTTCCAAGACTTAACCAGGAAGAAATGGATCTCTTGAAAACTATCAAACACTGAAATTGCAGAAACAATAAACAAAAGAAAAAGCCTGGTACCAGATGGCTTCACACCAGAATTCTATAGTACCTTCAAAGATAAGCTTGTACCCATATTGTAGAACCATTCTAAAACATTGAGAAAGAAGGAACCTTCTGCAACACATTCTATAAATTGAACATCACCTTGATTCTACAACCAGGCAAGGATTCAACTAAAAAGGAGAACTACAGACCAATTTCACTAATGAATATTGATGCAAAAATACTCAACAAAATCTTAGCTAATAGATTCCAGGCACACATTAAAAAAATTATACATCATGATGAAGTGAGCTTCATCCGAAGGACGCAAGGCTGGTTTAACATATGCAAATCCATATGTGTAATACATCATATCAATAGAAGCAAAAACAAGGACCATATCATCCTCTCAATAAATGCAGACAAAGCATTTGACAAAATTCAGCATTCTTTTCTAACAAGAACACTTAAGAAAAGAGGTATAAGGTAGCTCATTTCTTCAGCTGATTTAAGCCATCTATGACAAACCCACAGCTAACATCATACTGAATGGAGTAAAACTGAAAGCTTTTCCACTTATAACTATACCAGACAAAAATGTCCACTATTGCCACTATTATCCATATTGTGCTGGAAGTTCTAGCCAATGCAATCAGTCAAGAGAAGGATATAAAGGGCATCCAAATTGAGACAGAGGAGGTGAAACTCTAGCTCTTTGCTGATAATATGATAATATACTTACAAAACCCCAGAGAATCAACCACAAAACTCCTAGAAATGATCAGGAAATACAGTAATGTCTCAGGATGTAAATAGATGTCAACAAATCAGTAGCCTTTGTATATGCCAATAACAGCCAAGTTGAGAAGCAAATAAAGGACACAATTCCCTTCACAGAAGCTTCAAAAAATTAAAATACTTAGGAATACACCTAACAAAAGAGTGAAAGATCTTTACAAAGAGAACTATGAAACCCTAAGAAAAGAAACTGCAGCAGATCCCATGAGGATACATGTGAATCTTTCTAAGTGTAGAATATAAATATCTTAACACAATAACTAAGAAAAAGACATGAAGGCTATGTTAACCAGTTGGATGAAAGTATTTCAAATTGTATACAGAAACAGTACACTGTACCCCATGACAGTATTAATGTACACTGCTATGATTTAATTTAAAAAGAAAAGAAACTGCAGTAGACATTAGTAAAAGAACATAGCATGCTCTTAGCTAGGAAGAATCAACATTGTCAAAATGTCGATTCTGCCCAAAGCAAACTACTAATTCAATGCATTTCCCATTAAAATGCCAACATCATGTTATGAAGAACTGAAAAAAATAGTATATCATTTTGTATTGAACCAGGACAAAAAATCTATTAGCCAAGACTATTCTTAATAATAAAAACAAAGCCAGAGGCATCACCATACCAGACTTCAGGCTCTACTACAAGTTCACAGTATCAAAACATTATGGTATTGGCACAAAAATAGAGACATAGATATATGGAACAGAACAGAATACCAAGAGATGAAACCAGTTTCTATTAGCCATCTGATCTTTGATAAACCAAACAAAACTATACAGTGGGGAAAAGAATCCTTATTCAACACATGGTGTTGGCAGAACTGGATAACTACATGCCATAGACTGAAACTAGACCTACACCTTAACTACTTACAAAAATTGACTCAAGATGGATAAAAGACTTAAATATAAGACACAAAATGATAAAAATATTAGAATAAAGTGTTGGGAAAAGTATTGATGATGTTGGACTGGGGAGAGATTTTATGACATAAACTTCAGTGGCCATCCCAACAACAATAAAAATTAACAAACGAGATTTACTTAAGCTGAAAAGCTTCCGCACAGCTAAGGATACAACAGTAAAGCAAAGGACAACTGTCAGAATGGGGAAAGTTATTTTCAGGTTATGAATCTGTCAAAGGGTTGATAACTAGAATCTACAGTGGGCTAAAAGTAATCAACAAAGAAGAGTAAACAATCCCATCTACCACTGATAGTCAAGAGATATGAACAGAACCTTCTCTGATGAAGACAGACAAGTGGCTAACAAACATTTAAAAAAATGCTCATTGTCCCTGATCATCAGAGAAATGCAAATCAAAACCACCCTTAGATATCACCTATACCCAGTGAGAACAGCCCACATCACAATGTAGATGCTGGCTTGGATGTGGAGAGAAGGGAACACTTTTATACTGCTGGTGGGACTGCAAACTAATACAACCTTTTTAGAAGGTAATATGGAGAATCCTTAAAGAACTCAAATTAGACCACCCATTTGATTCTGCAATCCCATTACTAGGCATCTACCCAGAAGAAAAATGATCCTTATTTTATCTTAAGGATCTTTACACTAGACTGTTTATTGCAGCTCAATTTACAATACCCAAAATATGGAAACAGCCTTAATGCTCCTCAACCAGGAATGTATTAACAAGCTATGGGACATGTATATCATGGAATAGTATTTAGAGACTAAAAAAGATAGGGATTTTACATCTTTTGTATTGACTTGGACTCAGTTAAAACACATTCTTCTTAGTAAAATATTACCAGAATGGAGAAGCAAGAATTCAATGTACTCAATTTTAACATGAAAGCAGTAGATGATCTAATACAAGCTAGGGGAAGGAGGGAGTGGAAGAGTGGAGTAGGGAGGAGGTTGGGGAGTCACAGTGTATGACACACTGATTGGGGGTGGGACACAATTATAAGAGGGACTTTACCTAACAATGAAATCAGTTTAACCTAATTCTTTGTACCCTCAATGAATTGCAAATAGTAATATGTCACACACACACACACACACACACACACACACACATACACACACACGAATTCTTTTTTTTTTTTTAGCTGTAATGCTTTTATTTATTTATTTATTTTTTATTGAATGGTAACTATGTACATTAATGCATTTCTAGAGTACAGTGTGGGGTTTTCACACACAATCTGAAACACTTCCATCAAACTGGTTAACATAGTCTTCATGTCATTTTCTTAGTTATTGTTTTAAAACATTCACATTCTACTCTTAGAAAGATTCACTTGTACCCTTGTAAGATAAACCTCAGAAGTGATCCCTGCAATATCTCTCCCTCCACCCATTCCCACCTCCCCTCTCACTCCCCCCTCCCCGTATTCTTAGGCTGTTATTAGGTTATAGCTTTCATATAATAGGTATAAATTAGTTTCATAATAGGGGTGTGTACATTGGATACTTTTTCTTCCATTCTTGTGATACTTTGCTAAGAAGAACATTTTCCAGCTCCATCCA
>NW_003852634.1:1297928-1300797 GCF_000181295.1 Otolemur garnettii | reverse complement strand
CTCTAAAGAAGATCGGCGCACGGCCTACAGATATATGAAAAAATGCTCACCATCCTTAATCATCAGAGAAATGCAAATCAAAACTACGTTGAGATATCATCTAACTCCAGTGAGATTAGCCTATATCACAAAATCCCAAAACCAGAGACACACACGAATTCTTGCCCTCTAACAAACTGTTTCACTCATTGCTTCCCCCATATGACAGTATTTCCATTTCTGTCTACACCTTAACACCATTCATTAAACATACAGGGATTTCCATTCTTTCTTTAAGTACTAGCCTTCTTTCACATTTAAGTACTGCCTTTTCCAAAAAGTTTTCTTCAACTACCCTAGTCTACAATGATCTCTTTCCTCCTTTAAACTCTAGAATACTCACCACCTCTGACGTTCATATCATTTAGTTTCTCTATATTTTTTGTAAGTTGAATATCTCCAACTGGACATATTCTCACAAATCCACAATGGGAATATCCCTGTTATCAAAAACAATGTGTATCTATGCCATTTTTATTTAGAGAAAACTCATCCATGTGTTACATCAAATGAACATATCTTTCAATCTTACAAATGTAAGTTATTTAAAAAGAAATTTAATCCCAGGCAAAATGAAAAGAAATCAAAATATTGGCTTTTGGAGCTTATTTATTCAACCATTTCCTTTACATATGGAAAAAGATGAGTTCCTGATTTTCTAAATTTCCTAGTGATTTATTCTATTTAGTATCAATAGATAAGGAATAAGCAAACATACTCTTTACATTTAGAGATAAAAACATTGCTTTTAGAACTGGGTGCAGTGGCTCATACCTGTAATCCCAGCACTCTGGGAGACTGAGGTGGGTGGATCACCTGAGTTAATGGGTTTGAGACCAGCCTGAGCTACAGCAAGACCTCATCTTTAAAAATAGCCAGGCATTGTGGTGAACACCTGTAATACTAGCTACTTGGGAGGCTGAGGCAAGAGAATCGCTTGAGCCCAAGAGTTTGAGGTTACTGTGAACTATGATGCTACATCACTCTACAGAGGGTGACAAAGTGAGATTCTTTCTCAAAAAAAAAAAAAAACATTGCTTTTAAAGCTAGATTAACTTTTTAATTATTTTTGATAATCCTCATGCTTAAGTGCTTCCCTGTTCACATGGCATGACTTTCTTTAAAATTTCATCAGTAGAAGATGGCTGACTAGAGCAAGGTTTCAATAGAGGCTCCTGTCCAGAGGGACAGATAATGAACAGAATAAATTCAATGAAATGGAAGGTTGTGGGCTGAGCTAAGAAAGAAGATTGATGAGTTCACATCATCCCTGCTGAGGCAAGCTGCGAATCCACGGAAACAAACTACCATACAAAACCATTTCCATGAAGATGAGATATCCCTAAACCAAGATAGTGGCTTGGTGTGTGATCTCTACAAGTGAGCCTTGTTCAGAAGATCTCTTATTTTACTCCATGGGAGAGAAACGCTAAACGCAGGACTCCTTCTCCAGAGAGGTCCCACCTGTGAACTTGGCATTCTCCTGCCCAGCATAAAATTGAACAAATATTTTACCTGCAGTTCTGAACTCCCAGTCCAGTCCACCCTTCCCCCCGCACCTGGAGAAATATCTGGGAATTTACCTAAGGATGTGAAAGATCTCAATAAAGAGAATTATGAAAGCCTAAGAAAAGAAATAGCTGAACATGTTAATAAATGGAAAAACATACCATGCTCATGGATGGGAATATCAACATTGTTAAAATTTCCATATTACCCAAAGTAAATGACAGATTTAATGCAATCCCTATTAAAGCAGCATTGTCATACTTTAAAGATCTTAAAATAAATAGTACTTTGGTTTATATGGAATCAGAAAAAAAAACACAAAAATAGTCAATAGATTACTCAGAAATAAAAACAAATCAGGAGGTATCACATTATCAGACTGCAGGCTATACCATAAATTTATAGTGATCAAAACAACATGATACTGGCACAAAAATTGAGAGGTAGATATATGGAACAGAATAGAGAACCAAGAGATAAACCCAGCCACTTATCATCATTTGCTCTTTGATAAGCCAATCAAAAATATTCATTGGGTGATAGATACCCTATTTAACAAATGGTGCTGGGTGAACTGGCTGGTGACCTGTAGAAGCCTGAAACTGGACCCTCACCTTTCACCATTAACAAAAATTGATTCTCACTGGATAAAAAAATTAAATTTAAGACATGAAACTATAAAAATACTAGAAGAGAGTGCAGGCATCCTGGGAAAATATTTTATGAGGAAGACACCCCTGGTAATTGAAGCAACATCAAAAATATATCACTGGGATCTGATCAAACTAAAAACTTCTGCACAGCCAAGAGCACAGTAAGTAAATCAAACAGACAGCCTTCAGAGTGGGAGAAGATATTTGCAAGTTATGTTTCTGACAAAGGTCTAATAACTAGAATCCACAGAGAATTCAAACTAATCAATAAGAAAGGAATAAATAACCCCATTTCTTCATGGGCAAGAGACTTGAAAGAAGCTTCTCAGAAGAAGACAGGTGTATGGCCTACAAACACATGAAAAAATGCTCATCATCTTTAATCATCAGAGAAATAGAAATCAAAACCACTTTGAGATATCATCTAACTCCAGTAAGATTAGCCCACATCACAAAATCCCAAGACCACAGATGTTGGCATGGATGTAGAGAGAAGGAAACACTTCTACAGTGCTGGTGGGAATGCAAGCTAATACAGCCTTTTTGAAAAGGAGTTTGGAGAATATTCAAGGAACTAAAAGTAGATCTACTATTCAGTCTTCCAATTCCTCTACTAGGTATCTACCCAGATGATCAAAAATCATTTTACAACAAAGACATTTGCACCA
>NW_003852634.1:1291040-1297002 GCF_000181295.1 Otolemur garnettii | reverse complement strand
ATAATCAGTTCTCAACAATTATTTGTTATTATTAAAGTTTAACATTATAAAATTAACAAAAATAATATAAAACTCATATCCTGGCAAAATAGCCACATAGCAGCTGAAAACTGTATATTCCCTTTCTGTTCTCTCCCTGTTCCCTAGCTTGTCATGCATTCTTTCCAAAAATTGAGACTTTTTAAAAATGCCATGGGACATGGGACAAATTGTTAAAAATTGGGACTGTCCTGCTGAAAGCGGGACATCTGGTCACCTTAGTACCATATATGTATACTGTGGAATACTATGTAGCCATAAAAAGAGGGAGACTTTACATCTTTTATGTTTATGTGGATGGAGCTGGAACATATTCTTCTTAGTAAAGTATCTCAAGAATTGAAGAGAAAGTATCCAATGGACTCAATACTATTATGAACCCAATATATAATCACCTACACATTCATACAAATGATAAAACACAACTATAGATCAGAAAGAAGAAGGTAAGAGGAGAAATAGGAGAGGGGAGGGGGGAAGCCAGGAGGAGAAAGGGTATTTGGTGGTACTTCTCCTAATGTGCACAATGCAATGGTACATTTGAAAACTATTAAGAGTAGAGTATAAATGTCTTACCACAACAAATACGTAAATGAGATATGGTTATATTAGCCAGTTTATGTAAGCATTCCACTTGTATATCATATCAGCACATTGTACCCCATAAATTCATTAATGTACACAGTTATGATTTAATAAAGAAAAACAGTTTTTAAAAAGACCTTCATCAGTAAAACAGTTCTTGAATGATTTATCCTTAACCCTGAGATTTCTTATTTTTGTATAAAGGGATGATAGCAAAATATTCATATCATAAATAACTCCTTTTCTTCAGCAATTGAGAACTTAGCAAAAAAATGGGTCTAAGATATATACCATCTGCTGTGACCTATTAAACTCTTCTAACAACTTAAATGATAATGCAATCTATAGGCATTATTATATTAAATGTATTTTATATAGATTTCTTACACAATGCATTTTAATACACTTGAAAGTCCAATTTGAAATCAGCTTTCTCCATTCATATTATTGATTCTTATTGATTCTATTCTGTCTTCATTTACACTATTAGAATACGAAAGTTTACTAATGTGAAAGAAAAGAATTTGAGAGATTCAGAGACGTTTTATTTAGTAAGGCAACTAATCTAGGCAAAAGCCCTCAGTGAAACAAATACTAGGTTGTGGGAATAGAAATCTAAACTGAAATTCAGTTCATGAATTTTCTAATTTTTTTCTTGATCTTTAGCTACTACAAAAACTCACAGAAACAGAAGATTACTATAGCATTAATGCTATAGTATTAAGCTTTCAGTTCAGATCCAAAGAACCTCACACTACACTAGCCATCACACAAATCACCCAGCATCATAGACCACCTGCTAGAAAACGAAGTGAAGATGATAAAAATTTTCCAAACCATCATTTATGAACAATGAAAGAAAATACACCAGATTGCTTTAACAGGGCAGGCACAACAGGGTCAAAACCTTAAAATAATGTTTCATCTGATGCTAAGGTACTTTAAAAATATGCTCACCACCTCTTGAAAGTAGCCATTCCATTCCAACTTATATTGAGACTTTTTTCCCCCTATAGCTTCTACCATAAAATGGAAGTCTAATTCCATTTTTCCTTCAAGTCTTTAAAATACATAACAACAGTAATTATGCCACCTCTTCCTAATCTTCTCTTCTCTAGGGTAAACAACCCTAGCATCTTTAATCTTTTCTATGACTAAATTTTCCTAATAATAATAGTCCTAGCCTCTTTAGTTCTAGATAATCTTATACAGTAGAAATATACAGTAGAAATTTTAACCTTCAATCTTCTGTGAATTAGTAGAAAACAACTGCTATCCTCTTCTAAGACAGACATTTTTTTGCCCTCTCTTCTTATACCTCTTCCATTTCTTTCCCATCTTCTTTCTTTCCTTGACTCTTTTTTTCTCCTCTATCCTTCCAGTGGCCATGATAGAAAAGAACACATTTTTTTTCTGTCATATTTAACTTCACTTGTATAATTAAAAAATCAGATAAGTCTGTCACTAAGTTTTATGAGGAAAAAAATTACAAAAATCTATAACTAAAATAAATTACTTTTTGACTTTTATTTGGTCTCTGACTGAATTCTGTGTCAGTGATTCCTGAAAGCAAAAAAATGTCCTTTGTTTCTGCCCAGGGGCATTTCTTTTATATCACGTAGTTTTCCATTACGCCAATAGACAGCTAATATTCAATACCCTAAGATGTTGGGAACAGAGAGAAAATGAATGATGAAAACTATATCAAAAACTCATTCAAGTCATTATTTTTCAACCTCTATCTCTTATTATCCAAGTTGCAAGACTGACTGCAGGAAAGGAGAGAAGAATAATAAAAACAGAAATATTAATAAATCTATAGCAAAGAAAAAAAAATGGTAATAAGGGGGCGGCACCTGTGGCTCAAAGGAGTAGGGTGCCAACCCCATATGCTGGAGGTGCAGGCAGGTTCAAACCCAGCCCTGGCCAAAAACTGTAAAAAAAAAATAAAGGTAATAAGTCATCTTTGTACCAGTTACATACCTTTTTATAAAATTCCCTAAAATGTTTACCCTCTTCAAATTCTAGGTGCTTCTTCCTAAAAGTACCTTATAAAAGACAGATATCCTTCTTCTCAGACTAGACATGAAAGCCTGGTAAAGAAAGGATCAAAAAGACTCAGGTCAGGGAGGGGGTCAGCAATCTATGACATTTATTTTCAAGGTAAAATGGGCTTGTTTATATTGGCCTGTGGTCCAGTTGTTACAAATTTACCTCTATATCATCAGTAATTAACATTTTAGTGTTTATTACAAACTAAGCACTCAACATCATTTCATTTACTCATCATAAAAACTGTATGAAGTACACACCAAAGTTAGCCCTCTCATAGGTTGGAAAATTTAGTGAGGTTAAATAGCTTACCTACTTTCACACAGTTATAAATTATAGAGTAAAAATTTGAACCCAAGGTGGTGCCTGTGGCTCAGGTAGGGCACCAGCCACATACACCAAGGCTGGCGGGTTTGAACCTGGCCTGGGCCAGCTAAATCAACAATGACAATTGCAACAACAACAACAAAAAAAAACAACAAAAATAGCCAGGCGTTGTGGTGGATGCCTGTAATCCCAGCTTCCTGGGAGGCTGAGGCAAGAGAACCACGTAAGCCCAGGAGTTTGAGGAGGTTGCTATGAGCTATGATAACACAGCACTCTACTCAGGGTGACAGTTTGAGACTCTGTCTCAAAAAAAAAATTGAACCCAAAAAATCAGATTCCAGAGCTTTCATTCCTCAATGATATACCCACTACTCCAGAGAGTTGGTATGATCATCATGACTCTTTCCAGACAATCCAAAATAACATTAATCATCACTTCGGAAAGACACTTTAAAAATTATTATTTTTTAATTTACAAGAACTGTATACAGTATATTTAAGGTGTATAACATGTTGCTTTGAAATATGTATACATTTAAGAATGAGTAAATTGAGCTAATTAATATACACATTATTTCACATATTATTTGTGGTGAGAATCCCAAATCTACTCTCTTCACATTTTTTAAGAATTCAATATGTAATTAACTACTAGAAAACCATTTTTAAAGTCTGCTATCCCTGGTAACCTGAGACTAACTCTTATTTATGTAGCTATATTTCTACTGCTCTGATTTCCAAGCATGGCTCACCTCAGGGAAAACTCCAAGGAATCCATTTTAGAAACATTTATATGATCAAAATTAATATCACTAGTAATAAGACATGTTGGCAATATGAATCTCATGATATAGTACACCAAGAAAGACAAAATATCACTTTTGTAGTATGCTTGCCAAAATGCATAATCTGTATATAATCACAGGAGAACATCAGACCAACCCAAATTGCAAGACATTTTAAATTTTTATTATTTTTTAATTTCAGATTAATATAAGAATACAACTGATTACGTTACAATGTTTGCATTTCTTAGCTAATGTTCTTGTTATAGTTGTGTATCACACCTAGAAGGTATACAACAAGGTGGGAGCACACCAATCCCCTCCATCCTCCCATTTCCTCCTCCTTCTGCTCCTCTTCCCCCCAGCTTTAATTGAATTGAGTTTTTCTCTTGTGTGGGCATGTATTAGTTTGTCTACTGGCTTCACATTAGTATTGTGTACACTGGATATTTGTTTTTCCATTCTTGTGATATTTTATTAAGAAGAATATGTTTCAATTCCATCTAGATTAATACAAATTTATAAAGTCTCCATCTTTTATGGCTGAATAGTACTCCATGGTATACATATACCACAGTTTTATTAATCCATTAACCTTTCTCCTCCTTGTCAGGAGGGGATGATGTGTTGATAGGTTGTTTCCCAAAGCTTGGTGAGTGTAAATTGAGCTGCAATAAACAATATAGTGAAAATGTCCTCATGATAATTTTTTTTTTTTTCTACATAGATGCCTAGTAATGGGATTACAGGATCAAATGGGACGTCTATTTTGAGTTCTTTGAGTATTCTCCATACTTTTTTCCAAAGAAGCTAGAGTAATCAAGACAGTGTGGTATTGGTACAAGAACAGACTAAAGATTAATGGAATAGAATTGACAGTCTATATATGATGGTCTGTTGATTTCTGACAAGAGTATCAAGACCATTCAATGGAGGAAAGAAGAATTTTTTCAATGAATTGTGCTGAGGAAACCAAATTTCCACATACAAAAAATTAATTTGGAACCCTTTCTCACACAATACATAAAAATTAACACAAAGTGTATCAGAGACCTAAATGGAAGAACTAAAATTATAAAACCCTCAGAAGAAAACAGAAGCAAATCTTCATAACCTTGGTTTGACCATGATTTCTTAGATATGACAACAAAAGCATAAACACCAATAGAAAAGAACAGAAAAATTGAACATCAAAATTAAAAACTTTTGTGGTGCAAAGGAAACCACCAAAATGGAGAAACAATCTACAGAATGTGAAAAAGTATTTGCAAATCATATATTTGATAAGGAATATGTATCCTTAATATATGTATAAAGAATACCTGCAACATAAACTATAAAAATTCAAAAATCAAAATCATGGGCAAGTGATTTGAATAGATACTTCTCCAAAGTATATAAACTAATGGCCAGTAATCACATGAAATGATGTTTGACATCATTAGTCATGGAGTGCTCCAGAAAACAGTTTGGCCGTTTTTCTTAAAGAGTTAAAGTTACCATGCGGCCCAGTAATTTCACTCAATTGAAAACATATGCCCACAGAAATACCTGTACATGAATGTTCATGATAGCCAAAGTGTGTTAAAAACCCAAATTTTCTTCCCTCATAAATGGATAAACAATATGGTATAGCCACATAATGGGATATTACTCATCCGTAAAAAGGAATAAGTGCAAGCTATAACATAGGTAAACCTCAAAAACATTATACCAAATGATGAAAGCCAAACACAAAGGGCCCACATATGGTACAACTCCACTTATTAGATATGTCCATAATGGGAAATATATATAAAGACAGAAAGTAGATTGGTGGTTATCTAGGATCATGAGTGGTGGGAATTAACTGCAAATGAATAATGGGATTCTTTAATTAAGGACAAAAATGGTCTAAAATTATTATAGACTGTGGTGATGGTTGTACAGTTCCATAAATACACTAAAGAAATGGAATTTTATGCTTTAAATAGATGAATTATGTAGAGTGGGCTGCAAGACAGCAGAGCCCTCACAGCCTGGGGAAAATTCACAGCATGAAGCCCCAACTGCTCCTCCTCCATTCCTGAAACAGCCATTTTCCTTTCTTCATGCTCCCTATGCCAGAAGTCACATAGCCCTTTTTGTGTTTAGTTAACTATGCAGAGATCCTTGAGATCTCTTCCTTCTTTCTC
>NW_003852634.1:1237902-1273742 GCF_000181295.1 Otolemur garnettii | reverse complement strand
TTCCCCTCTCTCCTCCCTCGTTCTCTCTCGTTAGACTATATTTGTGTTTTATCATTCATAAGAGAATATGTTTTCATATTGGGTTCATAATAATATTGAGTACATTGGATACTTACTTTTCCATTCTTGTGATATTTTACTAAGAAGGATGTCTTTCAACTCCAACCAGGTAAACATAACTGATGTAAAGTCTCCATCTTCTTTTATGGCTGAATAGTATTCCATGGTATACATATACCACAGTTTTTTTAATCCATTAATGAATTGATGGGCATTTGGGCTACTTCCATGACACAGGAATTAGGAATTGGGCTGCAATAAACATTCTGGTGCAAATATCTTTGTTGTAAAATGGTTTTTGATCTTCTGGGTAGATACCTAGTAATGGAATTGTAGGATCAATCAGATGTAAGGTCAACTTTTAGATCCTTGAGCATTCTCCATACTTCTTTCCAAAAAGGCTAGATTACTTTGCCCTCCCACCAACAGTGTAGAAGTGTTCCCTTCTCTCTGTATCCATGCCAACATATGCAGTTTGGGGACTTTGTGATGTGGGCTAATCTTATTGTAGTTAGGTGATATCTCAAAGTGGTTTTGATTTGTATTTCTCTGACGATTAAAGACAATGACCTTTTTAATGTGTTTGTTGATCATTAACCTATCATCTTCAGAGAAGTTTCTGTTCAAGTCTCTTGCCCATAAATAAATTAAGTTGTTTGATCTTTGATTATTAATTTGAGTTCTCTGTAGATTCTAGTTATCAGAACTTTGTTGGCATCATAACATGCAACATTCTTCTCCCATTCAGAAGGTTATCTGTTTACCTTTGTTGTAGTGCCCTTAGCTGCACAGAAGCTTTGTAGCTTGATCAAATCCCAGTAATATATTTTTGGTGCTGCTTCAATTGCCAGGGGAGTCTTCCTGATAAAATATGTTTCCAGGCCAACATCATCAAGCATTTTCCTGTACACTCTTCTAGTATTTTTATAGTTTCATGTCTTAAATTTAAATCAATTTTTGTTAGTCGTGAGAGGTATGGGTCCAGTTTCAGGCCTCTATAGTTTGCTAGCCAGTTCTCCCAGCACCATTTGTTAAATAGGGATTCTTTTCCCCGTTGTATGTTTTTGTTAGGCTTATGAAAGTTCAAATGACAATATGTGACTGAGTTCATCTCTAGATTCTCTATTCTATTCCACATTATCTACCTCTCTATTTGTATGCCAGTACCATGCTGTTTTGATCACTATATATTTGTGGTATAACCTGAGGCTGGGTAGTGTGATGCCTCCAGATTCATTTTTATTTCTAAGTCATGTATTGGCTATTTATTTTTTTCCCTGATTCTATGTAAAATGAATTACTATTTTTTCAAGGTCTTCAAAGTAAGACATTGGTGCTTTTTTAAATTTTTTATTGAATCATAGCTGTGTACATTAATACTCTCATGGGGTACAGTGTGTTGTTTCTATATACAATTTGAAATACTTTCATCCAATTGGTTAGCATAGCTTTCATGTCATTTTCTTATTTGTTGTGTTAAGACATTTATATTCTACATTTAGAAAGATTCATATGTACCCTTATAGGATAAATCATAGGCATGATCCCACCAATCACCCTCCTTGCACCCATCTTCTCCCCTCCCTCCCATCCCTCTCCCCTTTCTCCATATTCTTGGCCTAATGTTGGGTTATAGTTTTCCTATGGTAGCTATAAATTAGTTTCATGTTAGGGTTGAGTACATTGGATACTTTTTCTTCCATTCTTGCGATACTTTGCTAAGACGAATATTCTAGCTCTATCTATGTAACCATGAAGGAGATAAAGTCTCCATCTTTCTTTATGGCTGCATAGTATTCCATGGTGTACATATGCCACAATTTATTGATCCATTCATGGGTCGATGGGCACTTGGTCTTCTTCCATGACCTAGCAATTATAAATTGGGCAGCAATGAACATTCTAGTACAAATATCTTTATTGTAGCATGATTTTTAGTCTTCTGGATGTATACACAGCAGAGGAATTGTAGATTCAAATGGCAGGTCTATTTTTAGTTCTCTAAGTGTTCTCCAGATGACTTTCCAAAAGGGACATATTAGTTTGCAATCCCACCAGCAGTGTAGAAGTGTACCCTTTTCTCCACAACCACGCCAGTATAATTTTTTTGATGTGTCATTGAATTCTGTTAGCTAGGATCTTATTAAATATTTTTGCATCTATATTCATTAATGATATTGATCTATAGTTTTCTTTCTTTATTGGGTCCTTTCCTGGTTTGGGGATTAGGGTGATATTTGCTTCATAGAACATGTTGGGGAGGATACCTTCCTTTTCCGTGTTTTGGAAAAGGTTATGTAATATAGGTACTAGCTCCTCTTTGAAGGTTTGCTAGAATTCTGACGTGAAACCATCTGGTCCTGGACTTTTCCTTTTTGGGATATTCTGTATAGTTGTTGCTATTTCAGTGCTTGTTATAGGTCTATTCAAAATTTCTAATTCTTTGTGGTTGATTCTAGTAAGGTGGCATGCTTCTAGGTATTGGTCCACATATCCTCCAGACTTTCATATTGCTGAGAAGAGAGTTTTTGTAGTAATCACTGAGGAATTTTTAATTTCTGTGATGTCTGTTGTTATTTCCCCTTTATCATTTCTGATTGAAGTTATTAGAGATTTTACTTTTTTGTTTCTCATTAGTTCAGCCAAAGTTTCATTGATTTTATTAATCTTTTCAAAGAACCAACTTTTGTGGGTGGCACCTTTGGCTCAGTGGGTAGGGCACCAGCTCCATATATCATGGGTGGCAGGTTCGAACCCAGCCCTGGTCAAACTGCAACAAAAAATAGCTGGGTGGAAGACTGCCACGGCAATAGCAACAACTGCAACAATAAACAAACGGGATTTAATTAAATTGAAAAGCTTCTGTACAGACAAGGAGACAACAGCCAAAGCAAGTAGACAACCTACCCAATGGGAAAGGATATTTGCATATGATGAATTAGACAAAAGTTTAATAACTAGGATCTACAGAGAACTCAAATTAATCCACATGAAAAAACCAACAATCCCATATATCAATGGGCAAGAGACATGAATAGAACTTTCTCTAAAGAAGACAGATGAATGGCTAACAAATATGTGAAAAAATCCTCATCATCCCTAATTATTAGAGAAATGCACATTAAAACCACCCTGAGATACCATCTAACCTCAGCAAGAATCGCCTATATCACAAAATCTCAAAACTGCAGACGCTGGCACAGATGTGGAGAGAAAGGAACACTTTTACACTGCTCGTGGGACTGCAAACTAATACAACCTTTTTGGAAGGAAGTATGGAGAAACCTCTAAGAACTCAACCTAGACCTCCCATTTGATCCTACAATCCCATTACTGGGCATCTATCCAGAAGGAACAAAAAAAAAAAAAACTTTTATTATAAAGATACTTGTACTAGGCTATTTATTGCAGCTCAATTTATGATTGCTAAAATGTGGGAACAGCCTAAGTGCCCTTCAACCCAGGAATGGATTGGCAAGCTGTGGTATATGTATACCATGGAATAGTATTCAGCTATTAAAAAAATGGAGATTTTGCAGCATTTGTACTATCCTGGATGAAGGTGGAAAACATTATACTTAGTGAACCATCACAGGAATGGAGAAGTATAAATCCTATGTATTCAACTTTGATATGAGGACAATTAATGACAATTAATGACATGGTGAGGCATAGGGGAAGGGGTGAGCAGGAAGAGAAGGAGGGAGGAAGTGAGGGTAAGGACAAGAATAAAAAAAGAAATTAGTGACTAATTCTGACATAAATTGGATTCCATTTTGACTAAAGTACATCACTTAAACATTAATTTTTATTTGAACTTGTTAATATGTTGTTTAGGATACAGGATACTGCATCCTCATTTAAAAGTGAATTATGTTTGTAATTTCCCCTTTATAATAATATATTTTTCCAATTTTAATATCAGATGTATCCAGATTAAGCAGAATGATTTTGAAGTATTTCTTCTTTTTCTATTGTCTATAAGATTTGGCATGATCTGTTTTATGAAATTATCTTTTATTTTTATTTATAAATGTTATTTGTCTATTTTTTGAGACTTTGGAAAAAATAATAAGTTAATTTGATGACTCTATACTGAACCTCAGAGTCAAAGCATTCTATAATAGTCATACTCTTATTTAACAATGTGAATGCTACTTTCTTTGCATTACTGTTATTATTATTGCTTAATACTTCATTGCAGCAATTGTCTGATTTCTTTTCTGAATGTATTTATCTTCATTCAATCTTCACGTGGTTTTTGTTTCTAGTCCTTATCTTAAACATTGTTTTGTTGTTAAATGTCAAGTCTTTTTAATTCTGTGAAGGCAAAAAGTGGAAACCTAATAATCACATGTATATGTAAAAATAAGAAAACTTAAAAAAAAAATAGCCAGACATTGTAGTGGGTGCCTGTAGTCTCAGCTACTTGGGAGGCTGAGGCAAGAGAATCACCCAAGCCCAAGAGTTGGAGGTTGCTGTGAGCTGTGATGCCACAGTACTCTACTGAAGGTGTTAAAGTGAGACTCTGCCTCTAAACAACAACAACAAAAAGAACCAACTTTTTGTTTTGCCTTCTGAATGACTCTTTTGTTTTTAATTTCATTTATTTCCGTTCTAATTTTGGTTATTAGCTGGGTTTGGGGTTGGGTTGTTCTTCATTTCCAGTTGCTTGAGATGGCTAATTAGGTTGTTGACTTGCTCTGTTTTCTTGATAAAAGCTTCTAATGCTATAAATTTCTCTCTTAGGACTCAACCTTACATTATCCCACAGGTTTTGATAGTTTGTGTCTTCATTATCATTTTGTTCAAAAAATCTGATGATTTCCTTCTTAATCTCATCTTTGACCCATCTATCATTCAGTCTAAGGTTATTTAGTTTCCATGACTTTGTTTGAGTATGAAGGTTTCTGTTGCTGTTGAATTCAACTTTTATTCCACGATGGTCTGAGAAGATACAAGGAATAATTTCTATTCTTTTAAATGTGTTGAGGTTAGACTTGTGTCATAAGATATGACCAATTTTAGAGGATGATCCATGTGCTGATGAGAAAAATGTGTATTCAATTTTATTCGGATGAAATGTTCCGTAATGTCTGTTAAGTCTATTTGTTCTAGGGTCAAGTTTAAGTCCATTATTTCTTTGTTTAGTTTCTTCTCAGAGGATCTATCTTGAACTGCCAAAGGGGTGTTAATATTTCCAACTACTATAGTGCAGGAAGATACCATATTGTGCAGATCCTTTAGGGTTTGTTTTATAAATCGAGGAGCATTCAGGGAAGGCATATAGATGTTAATTATTGAAATATCTTCATGTTGAGTGTTTCCCTTGACAAATATGTAGTGTTCAACCTTGTCTTTCCTTATTTCTGTTGGTTTCAATCCAAATGTATCAGCAAACAAGATTGCAACCCCTCCTTTTCTCTAATTTCCATTTGCCTGTATTATAGATGACCATGTCCTCACCCTGAATCTTGCTTTATCCATTGAGGTAAGATGAGTCTCTTGTAGGTAACACATACCTGGCCTTAGCTTTGTATCCAGTCAGCTAACCTGTTCCTCTTTGGAGGAGAATTTAAGCCATTTACATTAATTGAAAGAATTGATAGGTATGGTAGTGTTTTAGCTGTATTGTTTTTCACAGATTCAGTTCATATTTTTAACCCTTTCACCATTGTGGAATCTAGGATTTGTTGCTGAAATTCTGGGTGAGTTTACTTTGGAGCCAGACCATTGTGTTGGTCATTATTGAAAATGGGTCTGAGTATTTTCTGGAGAACTGGTCTAGTTATGGTAAATTTCCTCAACATATGGATATCAGAAAAGTGTTTGATTTCTCCATCACTAATGAAAATTAGTTCAGCTAGATCCAGGATCCTGAGCTGAAAGTTGTTTTGTTTTAGAAGATTGAAGGTTGTTGACCATCCTCTTCTGGTATGAAAAATTTCATCTGAAAGATCTGCATTCAACCTGACATTTTTTCCTTTATAGGTAATCCTTTTCTTATGCCTGGCTTCTTGCAGGACTTTTCCTTCATATTAAATTTGGCAAAGTTAATGACAAGGCGTCTAGGAGATCCTTTATTTGGATTGAGTCATGCTGGGTTTCTGATACTATCTACTATTTGGATTTCTGTATCTCTTGCCATGTTTGGGAAATTCTCCTTCATAATCTTAAAAATAAGGAGCGATTCACAAATTTGCATGGCATCCTTGCACAGGAGCCATGCTAATCTTCTCTGTATCATTTCAATGTTAGTATATGTGCTGCTGAAGTGAGCACCTACTCTGGACTTTTAATAAGAAAGAAAGTAGAAGTTTAGGCTGGCATTGGCATACAATAAATGTTATGAACTTGCTATACAATTTCAGATTGGTCTCTTGATTCTTGATAGATGATTTCTTCCCCCAAACAGCACACTTTAAATAATAGTAATACCTTCTGTTACACAGATAAAATAGATTATGATTCCTTCTAGTTTTAGTGGTCTTCTAGCCCACTAGGCGATTGTGAAACAATAAATTAAGTTGAAGTCACTTAGGGCAACAAGCCACTGCCTGAAAGCAGTGTTACTTTGAGATTGTTGTCATCCCAGCCTTAAATTGGAAAAGAAAATCTCATCTTTACTACTACCCTTGAACTCTTCTTTCATCTAATATCTCTTTCTTCATTTGTGCTATGGGATTCACAGCCAACAGTCCTCATTAGGGGCCTTAGCTTCTCTTATGCATCTAAAACTAAAGCACTCATGATTAACAACACCTGCACATGCTGGGAATCAATCTTGCACAATTATCTAGGAAAGGCAACATATAATAGGCTTAGGTAGTACAGAAATTAATTTCTCTCTAATCTTCTACACATTCCAACAGTTTTATATACCAGAAAACATTAAGGACTATCTTTTGATCTCCCTTACACTGACCAGATTCCCATCTTATCTACTCAAAATATAAGTAAATATTAATTACCTCCTAATATAAGCAGACTATATAATTATAATTTTTCTGTTTCCCACTTTGGTCACAAATTCTATAGTTCAGCAACTCCAACAGAAGGATAATGGAGAGTTAGAATAAGAATCCCTTGACTGTCTTGTCCTGCTCCCCTTTATTCCTACCATTTCTGTACTTTTCCCAAGATTCTTCTTCATTTACAAAGGCAGAACTGCAAACACCAGAAAAAAGATGAGCAGAACACTGTGAATAAAGGAAAACAAGAGCAGCAATGCAAATCCAAAATGAAAGGGTCAGACTATCAAAGAGTAGTCATCTAGGGGGAGAATTGTTATATGTAAAAACCACCTCTGGTTCTTATAAGAGGAAAGATTAAATTAGACATTGACAGGGAAAAAATAAACTCCAAGCTTATATGAAAGGCATAGAGATTCATTATTTAAATGGCATAATACATTGTCTGTCTATATATATGTATATGTGTGAAAATGTGTGTTTTTTCCAAATAAGTAGTGAAAAGGAAGAGTGTGTTCTAGGAAGCTGAGAAGGATGGATTACTTGAACTCATGAGTTTGAGACCAGTCTGAGAAAGAGTGAGACCCTGTCTCTACTAAAAATAAAATAACTGAGGCAAGAGGATTGCTTAAGCCCAAGAGTTGGAGGTTGCTGTGAGCTATGATGCCATGGTACTCTACCAGAGTGACAACTTGAGACTCTGTCTCGAAGAAAAAAAAAAGAAAGAAAGAAAGGGAAAGAAAAGAAAAGAAAAAAGAAGAGGGTGATGTCCATTGTAGGTGGAAAAAAAAACAAAATACAGATAATTATATAGAATGAACAATATTTGGCTGCACAACAAAGTGACTATAATCATCAGTATGTTAGGGTGTACTTTAACTAAAAGCAAGCTTAGAATGTTCCTAACATAAAGAAATGATAAATGCCTGAGGTGATGGATACAAAAATTACTCTAATTCGATTAATTCACATTGTATGTCTACATCAAAACATCATCCTGTAAATATATACAACTATTATCTACCCATAACAATTAAAAATGAAACATGTTTCAAATACCAGATACCATGGACTTATAAGCCTTGAACCTGAAGAAAAAAACTAGTTTCAGTGCATAATAAGCTGAAATCTTTGTAAGCATGAATTTTAATTAAAAGAATAAAGAATAGGCCAGCACCTGTGGCTCAAGGAGTAAGGTGCCGGCCCCATATGCCAGAGTTGATGGGTTCAAACCCAGCCCTGGCTGAAAAAAAATAATAATAAAGAATAGAATACAGAAAATCCTTATGGCTTGATGTAGGTATATGTGAATGCTCAATGTGATAAGCCTGTATATGGACAAATTTGGTACAATCTGGGTGAATAATATAACCACCCTGAACATGGGAAAAGCAAAGGCTTAGAGTCCTTTATTTATTTTGAAATTCCATCACTACAGAATTTAAAACATTTTAAATTAAGCTTTTTTAAAAAAGAAAAATTCTTAATGTTACTAGATAGTATGTTAAACAGAAAACCAGTTTAAAACAATTGAATCAAAGTGGGGTTAATTTACTTAAAATTTGTTTTTCAAATCAGGTTTTTAAAACACGGAATAATTAACTTTTGATTAACATTGTATTATGTTCTTAATGAAGAATACTCTATATTTGAACTGGTCAGCCCCTTGGGCAGTTTGCCAATAGGCTGTTCCCTAGGTAGATGCTATTAACAACATATGGCAACAATACATGGATATCTTTGGAAAGCTCCAAATAGTGTATACAACTTTGGCTCTCTTACAGGGTACCTTCTTTTTCTTTAAACTGTTGGGTTTTTAAGGCTTTGCCTTAAGAGTTCAGTCATGCTGAAATGGAAAAGCTCTCCCCTTCAAACTGTGTATAAAGAAAACATAGTTGTCATACATCATTTAGTGTTACCCTCATACATCATATTATAAAGAAAATATTGAATGGCAAAAAGTCTAACACAAACTTACAAATATGTATGAGTATAAACCTATAATTTTAATTCCTCTGTATACTTTAATGGTAAAATTCTAGCAACCTATTCAATCCTTAGTTAGCATATAAATAACTATCCTTTTCTCAAAGGATAATGCAGTCTATTGTTAGTATAAGCTCAGTTTCCATTAAAAATAACTATCCTGGAAAAACAAATATTTATCCCTTACCCTGTAATAATCTCATTCACTGAATCATTACAGATTAGTCTTACCTCTTCTCAGCACCTTGTACCATTTAGAACAGTTAACAGTAATTTGCATTCCATTTTTCCTGTATTCCTCTTCATCTAATAGACTATAAACCAGTATGTGGCAAGGAGGTAGGGATCTTATTCATGTCTGCATTCCCCACAGAGGTTTTCACATAGTCAATGTCTACTTAATAATGACCTTTGGACACTGTTCTAGAAATTGGAGAGAAATATCACATCCCTATGCCCCTTCCTTGAGTGATACCACTAACTATAACTGTAGCATTTCTCATTACCCACCCTGGGATTTTAAAATATCATTAATAATTAAACTCTCAAAACTAATGACTTGTGTTTTAGGTTTTCAATACTTCCCTGACCTCCCAAGTCCCGTTCTTCCCTATACAACTTACCTCAAGAAAACAAAGAGCACTTGTCTGGAGTAAACCTTCTAAACTCCCCTGACAAGCCTCATGAACATCTCATATAGGGGGGCTAGAAAGGAGAAATTAAGATGATTTCCAGCCCACAGATGATTTGTCTGATTTTTCTTTAAGTCAGCTAAAGAGCCTGGGTTGTTTATCTAAACCATGAATGTCCAACCCATGGCCCCCAGGCTACATGTGGCCTAGGATGGCTATAAATGCAGCCCAACACAAAATTATAAACTTACTTAAAACATTATGAGATCTTTTTTGTGATTTATGGTGGAATTCAAATTGTATGGTTCTCATGAACTTTGTAGATGACAATGTCATGTGGCAATGTCACATAAAATAAACACATATATGTTCTTACTATTTGTACACATGCCTGGCTTCACTTTTATTGTGGTCTGTGACTTTCAGTGTATTATTTTTCACTTTTTTTTTTATCGTCTAGAGGTAAACTTTGTTTACCATGTAAACTATACTGTGATTTTTTTAATTAATTCAAAGCTGTGTACATTAATGCCATTATGGGGTACAATATGCTGGTTTTATATACAATTTTAAATACTTGCATCAAACTGGTTAACATAGACTTCACTGCAGTTTCTTAGTTATTGTGTTAAGACATTTATATTCTACACTTAGTAGATTTAATATGTACCCATGTAAAATGCACCATAGGTGTGGTCCCACTAATTACCATCCTTCCATCCATCCTCCCCCCTCCTCCTTCCCCTTCATCTTGGGCTGTAGTTGGGTTATAGCTTTCATATGCAATTGTGGGTACTTATATATTAGTTTCACAGCAGGGCTGAATACATTAGATACCTTTTTGTCCATTCTTGAGATACTTTACTAAGAAGAATAAGTTACACCTTCATCAATGTAAATACAAAGGAAATAAAGTCTCTATTTTTTTTAAGGCTACATAAAATTCCATGATGTATATATGCCACAATTTATTAATCCATTCATGGGCCGATGGGCACTTGGGCTTCTTCCATGACTTAGCAATTATGAATTGGGCTGCAATAACAATTCTGGTGCAAATATCTTTGTTCTAAAGTGATTTTTGGTCTTCTGGATATATACCTAGTAGAGGAATTGCAGAATTGAATGGCAGGTCTATTTTTAGATCCCTAAATGAATTCCAAACTTCTTTCCAAAAGGAATGTATTAGTTTGCATTCCCACCAGAAGTGCAAAAGTGTACCCTTTTCTCCCACATCCATGTCAACATCTATGGTTTTGAGATTTTTTAATGTGGGCTAATCTTACTGGAGTTAGATGATATCTCAAAGTGGTTTTGATTTGCATTGCTCTGATGATTAAGAATGATGACCATTTTTTCATGTGTCTGTAGGCTGTGCACCTGTCTTCTTCAGAGAAGTTTCTGTTCAAGTCCTTTGCCCATACTGAGATGGGATCACTTGTTCTTTTCTTCCTAATATGTTTGAGTTATCTGTGGATTCTAGTTATTAAATCTTTATCTGAGACATAATCTGCAAATACCTTCTCCCATTCTGAGGGCTGTCTGCTTGCTTTACGTATTGTGTTCTTGGCTGTGCAGAAGCTTTTTAGTTTGATCATATCCCAGTAATGTATTTTTGGTGTTGCTTCAATTCCCCAGGAGGTCCTCCTCATAAAATACTCTCCCAAGCCAATTTCTTCAAGTATTTTCCCTGCACCTTCTTCTAGTACTTTCATAGTTTCATGTCTTAAGTTTAAATCTTTAATCCAGTGAGAGTCTATCTTAGTTAATGGTGAGAGTTTCAGTCTTCTGCAGGTCGCTAGCCAGTTCACCCAGCAACATTTGTTAAATAGGGAATCTTTTCCCCACTGAATGTTTTTGATTGGCTTATCAAAGATCAAATGACGATAAGTATCTGGGTTCATCTCTTGGTTCCCTATTCTGTTTCATACATCTATCTCTTTGTTTTTGTACCAGTACCATGCTGTTTTGATCACACTACACATTTATAGCATAGTCCGAGGCCTGGTAGTGTCATTCTTCCTGCTTTGTTTTTATTTCTGAGTAATGTCTTGGCTAATCGAGATTTGTTCTGATTCCATATAAAATGAAGTATTATTTTTTATTCAGGTCTTTAAAGTATGACAGTGGTGCTTTAATACAGATTGCATAAAATCGTATATTGCTTTCAGTAGTATGGACATTTTAACAATATTGATTCTTCCCAGCCATGAGTAAGGTATGTCTTCCATTTGTTAACATCTTCAGCTATTTCTTTTCTTAGAGTTTCATAGTTATCTTTATAGAGATATTTCATATCCCTTGTTAGGTAAACTCCCAAATATTTCATCTTCTTTGTCACTACTGTCAAAGGAATAGAGTCCTTGGCTGTTTTTTCAGCTTAACTATTGTTGGTATACAAAAAGGCTACAGATTTGTGAGTATTGATTTTGTAACCTGATACATTGCTGTATTCCTTGATCAGTTATAAGAGTTTTGTAGTAGAATCCCTGGTGTTTTCCAGATATACAATCATATCATCTGTGAAGAGTGAAAGTTTGATCTCCTCTGTTCCTATGTGGATGCCCTTAATCGCCTTCTCTTGCCTGATTAAGATGGCTAAGATTTCCATTACAATGTTAAAAACAGTGGAGTCAACGGGCAACCTTGCCTGGTTCTTGATCTGAGTGGAAATGATTTAAATTTAACTCCATTCAATACAATACTGGCTGTGGCTTTGCTGTAGATGGCCTCTATCAGTTTAAGAAATGTCCCTTCTATACCTATTTTCTTAAGTGTTCTGATCATAAAAGGATGCTGGATATTAACAAAAGCTTTTTCTGCATTGATTGAGAGAACCCTATGATCTGTGTTTTTCATTTTGTGTATGTGATGTATTATATTTACCGAATTACATATATTGAACCAGCCTTGAGACCCTGGGATAAAACTAACTTGGTCATACATATAATTTGTTTGATGTGAAGCGGGATTCTGTTTGCTAGGATCTTATTGAATATTTCTGCATCTATATTCATTAAAGATATTGGTCTCTAATTTCCTTTTCTTGTTGGGTCTTTTCCTGGTTTGAGGATCAGGGTGATATTTGCTTCATAGAATGTTTTGAGAAGTATTCCTTCTTTTTCTAGGCTTTGGAAAAGGTTATGTAATATAGGTACTAGTTCCTCTTTAAAGGTTTAGTAGAATTTTGATGTGAAGCCGTCTGGTCCCAGACTCTACTTTTTGGGAGATTTTGTATAATTGATGCTATTTCAGTACTTGATGATATAGGTCTGTTCAACATTTCTAATTCTTTCTGGGTAAGTCTAGGAAGGTGGCATGATACCAAGTATTGGTCAATTTCTTTCAGATTTTTGTATTTCTGAGAAGAGAGTTTTTTGTTGTATTCATTAAGGATTTTTTGAATTTCTGAGGTGTTTGTTGTTATTTAGCCTTTCTGATTGATTAAATTAGGGATTTTAATTTTCTATTTCTGGTTAGGCTAGCCAAGAATTATCAATTTTGTTAAACTTTTCAAAGAACCAACTTTTGATTCATTGATATTTTGAACAATTCTTTTTTTTAATTTCATTTAATTCAGCTCTAATTTTGTTTATTTCTTTTCTTCTGCTGGGTTTGGGTTGGAGTGTTCTTCCTTTTCCAGTTGATTGAGCTGTCCCATCAAATTGTTGACTTCCTTTCTTTTTGTTCTCTTAAGGAAGGCTTGCAGTGCTATAAATTTCCCTCTTAGGACTGCCTTTGAAGTATCCCACAGGTTCTGATAATACATGTCTTCATTATTCTGTCCCCAAAACTTGGTAATTTCTTTCTTAGTCTCATCTATGACTCATCTATCTTTCAGTGTAAGGTTATTTAGTTTCCATGTCTTTGTATGAGTATGCAGATTCCTGTTATTAGTGAGTTCAACTTTTATTCTGTGATGACCCAAGAAAATACAAGGAATAATTTCTATTCTTTTAAATTTGCTGAGGTTAGCTTTGTGACCTATAATGTGATTAATTTTGGAGAATGTTCCATGGGCTAATGAGAAGAATGTGTATTCAGTTTAGTTAGGATGAAATGTTCTATAGATGTCTATTAAATTCAATTGTTGTATGGTAAAGTTTCTTTGCCTAGTTGCATATTTTTGGAGGATCTATCCAACACTGCCAAAGTGGTGTTAAAATCTCTGACTATTATGGTGCTGGAAAATATCAAATTGTTAATGTCTGTTAGGGTCTCCCTTATAAATTGAGGAGCATTCTGGTTGGGTGCATAAATGTTAATAATTGACATCTCATCATGATGAGTGTTTCCCTTCACAAATATGAAGTGACCATCCTTGTCTTTCCTTACTTTTGTTGGTTTAAAGTCTAATGCAATAAAATTACAACCCCTGCTTTTTTCTGTTTTCTGTTTACCTGGATTATAGATGTCCATCCCTTCACCCTAAGTCTATATTTATCCTTTAACAGAAGATGAGATACTTGTATGCAACAGATATCTGTTCTGAGTTTTTGTATCCAGTCAGTCAACCTATGCCACTTTAGTGGACAATTTAAGCCATTCACATTAATTGAGAGTATTGCTAAGCCTGGTAGTATTTGGGGTGTCTAGTTTTTCAAAAGACCAGTGGATGTTTTTAATCTTTTTGCCACTGTGGAAGTTGGGTTTTGATCAATAATTTCTGAATGAGTTTACATTTGTGGTAGAGCATTGTGGTGGCCATAATGGAGGATGGGTCTGAGACTATCTTGGAGAGCTGGTTTAGTTATGACAAATTTCTTCAACATGTGAATGTCTTTAAAGTATTTGTCTTTTCCATCATAAATGAAACTTAATTTAGCTATATACGGGATCCTGGCCTGAGAGTTGTTTTGTTTTAGGAGATTGAAGCTCACTGACCATCCTCTTCTGGCTTGAAAAATGTCAGCAGAAAGATCTGCAGTCATTCTAATATTCTTCCCCTTGTAGCTTATGGTTTTCTTACATCTGGCTGCTTGCAGAAGTTTCTCTTTCATATTAACTTTGGGAAAGTTAATTACAATGTGTCTAGGGGATGCTTTATTTGGAGTGAGTTGTGCTGGGGTTCTGAAAATGTCTGCTATCTGAATTTCAGTATCTCTTGCCATGTATGGAAAGTTTTCCTCTAAAATCTCTTGGAGTAGACCATCTGTGCCTTTCACATCATTCTCATCACCTTCAGGAATTCCAATAAAGCAAATATTTGCTTTTTTGGAGTGGTCCCACAACTCTCTCAGGGAATGATCTGTGTTTGCTCTCCATTTCTCTTCATCTTTGATGTTTGGGAGCGTTCAAAAGCTTTGTCTTCAATGTCTGAGATCCTTTCTTCTGCCTGCTCCATCCTATTACTGAGAGATTCCACTGTATTTCTCAGGTCTTTGGGGGATGCAAATTCTTGCCTCAATTTATCAAAATCTTTGGTGATTTTATCTTTGAATTCATTGAATTCTTGAGACAACATTTGAATTACTCCTTGAACTTCTACTTCCAATTTTAATTCAATCCTGTTAATCTTATTTGCTATTCAAATAGTGAACTCAATTTCTGATGTCTCAGCTGTTTGTTTATGAATGGGATCTTCTGTTGCATCTCCTTTGTTGTACCTTGGGGGAGTTGATCTACTCTGGTTATTCATGTTGCCCCAGTTTTTCTGCTAATTCTGCCCCATGGTTATTTTTCACCATTTGTTTAGTGAGGCTGGTAAGGTGGAATTAAATTGAGGGCTCCTGGAGATTTAATAAACCAGCCCTTTACCAGAGTGCTGGGACTAGTGACTGCAGCTTTTCTCCTATGGCTGTACCAAGTCCCATTCAGTACTATACTGAGACTCTAGGGACCTGCTTGGTATAATAGGGCTAGGTGGGTCTGTCTTATATTTAGCTAGACTCTGACCAATCCTAGTGGATCAGTGACATTGGGTTGAAATCTCAGCTGTGGAGGAATACAAGCAATTAAGACTCCCTGTCCCCCACTGGCAATAACTGGGAGAGAAGAATCAGACCCTCCCTCTACAACACAACTAGGGTATAACCTTGGAGAGTCCCCAGGAGATTGGCACAGATCAAGAGTTCCAAACAAACTGTCCCAGTCAGCACAAACACAGATCAAGTGGGAGGTTTTGAAAGGTCTCCAGCAACTGGATGGCAGGGGTCCACTGGCAGCTCAAGTGTGAATCACTCTGGTGGTCCTTGGAGTCAGAAAGGCCTTCCCATCAAAATAATTATTCTGGGGGACTGGTGCCTCTTTTCCCATTTTGTATCACCATAACCCCCAGTCACTGGTTACCCTGCGGGTCTGCAGCCCAGCTTTCTCTAATACTCAAATACCAGGGATTTGCACCTAAGTCAAAGAGGAGACACTGCCTCCCTAACCAGGCTGTCTCACTGTGCGACCTGCAGGAAGGAGTAGTTCAGGCCTGATTCACTCCAGTGATTACTGTCAAGGGTAATGGGGTTACCATCAAGGGGTATGGTTCTCTCCCTCAGAGACCACGACTCTGCCTTGGCCACACTCCACCTCTGGAACCCCTGCAGGTCAGGGTGGCTTCCCTTCATGTTCCCCAGAATTGGGGAGATGTCTCTCCCAAGTCTGACCCCAGTGGGAGGAACCGTGGGGCCGCCACCACTGTCAGGGGTGGTTCTGCCAGTGTCAGTGGTGATGCCGCTGGTCTAGAGTACTGCTATGTGCAGGTGGCAGGAGCCCGGCAGGGAGTTGGAGGGTAGAGCCACCAGCCACATGGTTTGCAGGACCTGGGTAGGGAGCCAGGGGGTTAGTGCTGCCCTGTGGGTAACAGAAGTGGGCAGGGTGCCAGTGGTGCCTGTGCTATGCTTTTTCCAAAAGAGGGAAAGTCTCTTTCCCATTATGATCTCCTCTATTAAAGTTATAATTGCAATGCAACTGCCCCACAGCCTATGAGATGCCCCGCCCTAGCAAAACTCTGCCAGACACTTGGGATTCTGCAGGGTATAGTCTTCCAGACTGCCAGGAGAGGGGGAAGGGTGGATTAGGAGTTCAGAAACGTAGAGAGAATATTAATTCAACTTTTGTCCCAGGCAACAGACTGCCTGGGCTTGCAGTGGTAGCTCTCTATGGAAGGAGTCTCGGCCCTCAGTCACTCTCTCCTCTTTGGTGAAATAAAAGGTCATTTGTTCACTACTAGACTCAAGCTGCTCTCCTGATGGGGGAGGAGGATTACCGTCCTCTTTGGGATGGATTTTGTACCTGAAATTTATTTCCTTGGAGTCCCAGCTTGCCTCATCAGGGATGATGCAAACCTATCAATCCTCTTTCTCAGCTTAGCTCCCAATGTTCAGCCTTATTGGGTTGGTTCTGGACATTATTTCTCTCTCTGGAAGCCTCTGCTGAAAGCTGGCTTCAGTAGGCCATCTTTCCTCTTCCCCTCCAGTGTATTATTTTTCTAGTGCAGACAGCTGAATTGACACATCAGACGTTACATGTCCCTATGGTTACTTGGTAGTTATTGAATATAAATAATATTTCAAGCTACCATTGCAATGTTAATAATTTAATGTTATCTAGAACTCAGGTATGCATTCTTATTTGATTTTTTTTCTCTTTTTTATTAAATCATAACTGTATACATTAATGCATTTATGGGGTACAATGTGCTGATTTTATGTACAATTTGGAATGCTTACATCAAACTGGTTAACATAGCCTTCACCTCACTCACTTAATTATTGTGTTAAGACATTTATACTCTACTCTTAGTAGACCTGACATGTACTCTTGCAATATGCACCACCTCAGTAGTGCCTTATACATCACCCACCATGCTTTAAAATCAGCCCTCCCCTCCCCTAACCTACATCAGAAGCCAAGATGGAAGGGCCCAAACCTTGCTTTCTATTTTCCTGTCAATTAATTTTTATAATAAAAGTAAATATATTCCCTTACTTATGATTATTTTTTTAAATCCAAGCATGGCTTCTATAATGTCTCAGAATAAAACAGAACTCAATAAAAAGGAAAATTATGGATGAATGAAGATGGGTCAATGAAAAGTGGACAGATGACTACTTTTTTCTTGAGGTAAATTCTTAATTTGTAGGGAATTTGTGCAAGTTTTCCAAGACTATACTTTAAAAAGGTATTATATGCAAAAACATGCTGCCACATATGCTGCATCTGAAGGATTCTGTAGGAAGGACAAAATAATGGAACTGAAAAAAAGTGTGACTTCTCAACAAAAAGTTGTTTCAAAAGTTACAATGAAAACAAATTGCATTGTAAAAGCTAGTTATGTGGCAGCATATTTAAGAGCAAAAATATAAAAACCATTTTTTAATGGTGAATTTATTAATCAATATATGGAAAGCATGGCAGAGATAATGTGCCCTGAAAAAAAGGGAGGTATTTCTAAAACCAGTTTTTCTCACCAGATGATAGCCAGGAAAACTGAAGAAATTGGAAAACTATCAAAAGAAGTTTGGAAAGTAAAGCTGCTAGTTTTAAATGGTATGCTTTGGTGATGGATAACAGTACTGACATTGTAAATATGGCTCAACTTGGCATTTCACGAGAGGTATTGATGAGAAACATAATGTTACTGAAGAAATGTCTTCCCTAGTGCCATTATAAGACACACCAAAATCAAGAGATTTATATGAAGCAGTAAAAATATGTAAAAGCAACTTTTTTGGTCCATTTTCAACATTATCTGGTATAGGTATTGATGGTGCCCCAGTGATGATAAGTAAAAGAGAGGGGTTTGTAAAATTGATAGAAGATGATGCCATTGCTACTCAAAATTCACATTTGATGAAGTATCATTGCATAGTACATCAAGAAAATTTATGTGCAAAAGCTTTGAAAATGGATAAAATAGATAATGTCATGCAAATTGTCATTTAGACTGTGAATTTCATAAGGGTCAAAGAATCAAATCATTGCCAATTTCAGAAATTCTTTAAAAGTATTGATGCCAACTATGGCAATCATTTACTTTTCAGAAGTAAGATGACTAAGTTGAGCCTAAATGTTGGGAAGAGTTTATGATTTGCAACATTATCAAGTTGTTTATAGTATCAAAAGCCGAATTTGTGCCAGAACTTGAAGAAAACTGGCTTGCAGATTTAGCCTTTTTAGTGGATTCAACCACTCATTTAAATGAGTTAAACATGCATCTTAAACGTGCAAATCAACTTATCAATACAATGTTTCAAACTATAACAGCGTTCAAAATGAAACTGAAATTATGGCAAATTCAAATTAAGGGAAACAATTTTATGCATCTCAACACAGCTAAATACAGACCTGTGAACACGTGAAAAACATGAAGCCTTGTTTTTTTATTTGATATAAGAATTGGAAAATAGATATCAATATTTCTAGGAAAATAATATTTCGGTGTATTTGTGACTCAATTTTCAGTTGACATAAATATGTTAACCTGCCCATTTTCAAATGGGATGCATAGAGCTGCAATCTGACATTCAACTTAAAGAAAAATTTGATCATGTCTCTTTACTGGACTTTTATAGGTCCAATTTTCCCAGAGACAAATATCTCTGCTTTGGAACCATGCCTTATTCATGTCATAGCCTTTTTGGAGTACCTACATCTGTGAGCAACTATGTTCAAGAATGAAGCACACTAAGAGTAAAATTAGAACAAAAATATCTGATGAGCTCCCTTGAGAACTGCAGCTACTTCCATTGACTCAGATATTGGTGCATTTGTTTTCCAAATACAGTGTCAAATACCACTAGTTTTATGTTGCTCACTTTAATTTTAATTTTTATAATTAAAAAAATATCAAAAAACCCAAAGACATTTTATTACTTAAATATGTACATTTTCAATATTAGTGACTACAAACTTGGGACCTGCTAAACGAGTTTTAAAAAAACTCTCTCAATAGGCCTCTGAATAATTAGGATTATTATGTGAGGAATTTTTGTTTATCTGTGGTGGTAGATACCATGAAAATTGTGCATGGATTTTTTTTTCTTCATTAGTTTTGTCAGTATTTGTGTATTTAATGTGTGGCCTAAGACAACTCTTCTTCTTCCAGTGTGACCAAGAGAAGACAAAAGGTTGAACACTGCTTATATAAACGATAATAACAGGCTCCCTCTATACTTTTGGCTATAACTATACCTTAGCTCTAAAATTTTTTGGAAGAGGTGCAGCTAATGATTTAGTGATCCTTAAGTTCTCTGATTCAACAAATATTTTTGTTGAAAATATTCAACAAATATTTTCAGTATGCCTCCTACGTACAAAGTGGGAAGGGAACGAATACAAAACATGACAACTGGGATTTTCCCTAACTGTATATAGTAATACACCTTACACTATTTTTTCAATAAAACCAGTTGGACATAAATTTCTTAAGTGGGCCAGGACTTGCCCTGATTGGTTAGTTGTTCACATATGTAGCAATGGCTGTAGCTAAGTAAATAATGTTCCTAAAAAAAAACCAACCAGGGAAGGTATCTGTAAAGAGAATTAATGGTCATGTGCATATATCACTTGTTTTTATTTTTATTTTTATTTTTTTTAATATCACTTGTTAACTATTTGGTGCTCTTGGGCTCCAGGAAATAGGAGCCCTAAATTAGGCCTTATCTGAGTATCTATAATGTATATTACTCAGTAATCAGTGCTGAGGAGGAAGAGTGACATAGAGAAGTAGAAGCAATGATGAATGAAAATGACTGAATCATAATTTTCTCTATGGAATAAAAAATATATTCACACTCCTTGGTCTATCCTTAATATGCTATACCTTTTTTTCCCTTCTTAGGAAATAGACAATCTACTGTGAGGACATGCATGATTAAAAAATAAACATAAAGAAGCTGTTTCAAAAAAATAAAACAGACACGGTCTCAATTGAGACACTGTTTAAATAAGTTACATTTTATGTCCTTGTATGGGGTGGGGACCAGAAACCCCAATGAAAAGATTCAAACATGTTAGTATACAATGGATATAGATAAAGAGTTCAAGGTATATGGAGGGGTTGCTGGCAAAGAGGATAATGAGCATGAAAGAGAGATGCTACGTATATGGGTCTATACAGCCAGTCAAATAAAAAGTGAACCAAGTTCTACTGCTCCTAGTATATAGTGCTATTTTAATATACAAAGCTACTCATTATATAATTCAAGTAGATAACGTATATGGTGAATTTTTTTGACCCCTGACAGAAATTGAGTCTTCCTATAAATGAATCACAATTTGCCTTAAAAATAAACAAAAATCCAAAGAGAAAAAAACTACACATTATAATGTAGTTATAAACCCCTAAACCCTAATTATAACCTTGCCTCTTAAAATATTCCCATTTATTATCTTCCAGGAACAGTATGATAGAAGAGGAAGCATCAAGCTCATTTACTTATGCAACTGAATTTTTCCACTCTAGTAGTAACGATTTTTCACCAGCACTGATTTACTCACCTAAAGTTTAATTAATGTACATGTTTTCAGAAAAACCACAATAAGAATTTTCAAATAGAAACAATTAGCATATGCTGTAATTAGTATCTCCTTTTCCAAAGTCTCCACTTTGCCAAAACCACCAGTTCTCCTTCCAGACACCCTCAGCTGTTACAGCTGCTTACCAAAGAGCCCAGCATTAAAGGGTGAAACCATCTTCGAATTTCTCTCTCTCCTTTTTTTAGGATTTGTCTTAAAATCCTTTTCTCCAGGAAGACAGGACAAATAATAAACATACCCATCAATGTATAGGACTTTGTCAAAAGCTCCTTCACCTCCCTGAAGGGATATACTCCAATGTTTTTGGTCTATCCAAATTCTACCTGAATTTTTTTTAGTTTTTTTTTTTTTTTAGAGACAGAGTCTCACTTTCTTGCCCTTGGTAGAGTGCTGTGGCATCACAGTTCACAGCAACTTCCAGCTCCTGGGCTTAGGAGATTCTCCTGCCTCAGCTTCCCAAGTAGCTGGGACTACAGGCACCAGCCACAACAGCGGCTATTTTTTGTTACAGTTCGGCGAGAGCTGGGTTTGAACCCACCACCCTTGGTATATGGGGCCGGAGCCCTACTCACTGAGCAACAGGTGCTGCCCTCTACTTGAATTTTTAATCCCATTATAAATTTCACCTCCACCAAAAGATCTCAAGATCATTCAGGCCTATGTATGGATAACCATCTATGGAATATTTACCAATTCTTGGTACAACCCATTTTTCCTTTATGGTACATCATCTGGTATTATTACCTGTTTCAAGTATATCTTGTCCAAAAATCCTGACATATAAAAATAACAGAAGGAACTGAGGTTGTTTGATGTGGAGAAGAGATGTTTTAGGGGCACATGGAGTAGAATATTTTTAAACAATTAAAGGTTTGATTTATAGAAGAAGAATTAAGAATTAACTTTTGTTGCTCTAGAAGGTAGAGTTTGAAGGAAGTACATGTTAAAGCTCTATGAACAAACAGGTTATATACATTTATCACATATCTCCTATAGTTCCATGTAATTTATTGGACATCTCCTCTTGTTTAATTATAAAAGGCCTTTCTAACAATATGATTGGTTAACAATGGACTGGTGTGTCTTACAAAGTAATCAGCTGTTTTCATCAGAACAGCTGGAGGCAAGGATCTCATACTAGATAAGAATAGAAGCAGAAAATTCACAATGTCATATTTCAGTGTGACATATATACAGTGTGTGCCTATAAAATAATAAAATGAGTTTGTCTTTAGAAAACAAACCCACTGAGGTCTGCACAGGTCCCAACCTGTCTGTGGTTTGGGGCTGCTATCTGCCTCATAAAGCAAAATAGAAGCTTTGTCTTTTAGAAATACAAAGTCATTTTCTCCTCCGAAAAAACCTCAACCATAGTTGGTTTTGCCATTGGCCAGAAATAGGAGAGCAGCGAGTGAGGCCTCTTGAGTCTGGGTTTTTAGCTGAGGTCAAAAGAGAAGACAGGGATTAAAACCAGAAAATTCAGAGTAGGATGTAGTTAATTCAAGGACGTGTTGCAGTTAACTTAGGCTGGGCTTTGTGATAATCATAGAAATGGATTCCTTAAATAAAGTAGATATAGTTCTCCCTTCCCCACAGAAGAAAATAAACCCAAGTATCTGAATATATATATAAGCATTCTACTTTAGATAACTTAACCTATAAATCATGATTCTGGTTCCAAATAACATAGCTGCTCCATCTTCAAAGGATAAAAACCTGTCTTCTTAAATTAGATTCTGAGCAACATGCTGTAGCCTCTGGAAATAATCTCAAAGAGTTCTACAAACACTTTTAAGTATTAGCAGTTTTGTGAGAATAACATGAATTTCCTAAAGTGACCAATTTGGAATGGGACAATATGTAACTCATGATTTTTTAAGCAAATAGTTATTACTTTATAACCAAAGACCATATACTTTGTTTTTCTACCTCAATTGCAAGGGCCTATTGGCAAGGACATTTTTAAGGTGAGGGTGTGCATCTATTGTAGCACCCTTATCATGGCTTTTAAAAGTATCCATGTCAATGAAAAATTATAGATGATAGTAGTAATAGTGATGATATTATGATGTTAAATTAAAGTTTGAGCCCATACTATGTCAGATACTAGTTGAACATAAATATTCAATCTCACTTATCTCATTAAGTGACTCCGAAGTCAACTAAATTGTCAGGCAATCTAGTTAAGAGGCTTAACTAAATCATCCTTTTATTAGATCAGACATGAGCTGTAAATCAGTAAATTGATCTATTCTAAGGCTGAATTACTTCTTTGCCTTATAATTACAGAAATACAGCTCATGTCTTGTCTAGACTACTTCTTTACCAATTTTTCCTTCTTTTCCCACAGACAAAAGCCTCTTTGTTTAATCATATTCAAAATTATGTTTTTTCTCTATGTCTAACTTTTCTCCTGTGGTCAACAATGTATCCTCATCTATTTTAAAATGATAATTTAGGCAAGAGAAAAAAGGCATTCCAACTGAAAAAGAGTAAGTCAAGTTGTCTTTATTCACTGACATGATCTTATATCTAGAAAAGTTTAAAGACTTCAGCAAAACTTCTTAGACTTGATAAATGAATTCAGTAAAGTTTCAGGAAAGAAAATTAACAAAGAGAAATAAGTATCATTCTTATTTACCAACAATAATCTAGCTGAGAACCAAATCAACAGGGAAATTCAATTTGCAATAGCTACAAAAAAAGCAAAATACTTAGGAAGGTATTTAACAAAGGTGGAGAAAGATCTCTATAAGGAAAAATGTAAAATACTGATGAAAGAAGTTATAGATGACACAAACAGAAACAAAAAATATTCATGGACTGGAAGAACTAATATTATTAAAATAACCATACCTAAAGCAATTTAGCACACTGCCTAAAGCAGTGCAACCCCTACCAAAAATATCAACATCATTTTTCACAGAATTAGAAAAACAATTCTAAAGTTCATATAGAACTTAAAAAATGAGTCCATATAGCCAAAGCAATCCTATGCAAAAAGGACAAAACTGGAGGAATCACCTTGCCTAACTTCAAATTATACCAAAAGGCTAGAGTAATCAAGATAGCATGGTACTGGCATGAAAACAGACACATAGATCAATAGAACAGAATAGAGAACTCAGAAATAAAGCCACATATTTAATTGATCATTAACAAAGTAGACAAGAACATATACTGGGGAAATAATACCTTTTTCAATAAATGGTGCTGGGAAAATTGGATTGCCTCATGCAAAAGAATGAAGCTAGTCCCCTATCTCTCACCATACAAAAATCAACTCAAGATAGATTAAAAGCTTGAGCATAAGACCTGAAACTATAAAAATACTAGGAAATATATGGAAAAAATCATCTGGACATTGACCTAGGCAAGGATCTCATTACTAAGATATAAAAAGCACAGGCAATACATATTAGACCCCAATAAATATCTTGAGGTCTGTGGCTTTAGTGAGCTTCCCATAGAAACGTCAAAACAATTTGTTGCTGTAGGAATTAGTTAAATCCTGTGGGACTCTACTGGAAAAGGACTCTCAGAAGCTTGTGTTTGGTGGTTTCCTTCAGATTTCACCTCATGGGCCTTGTCCTTTTTCTAATTTGCTTTCACTTTCTAATAGCCTTTCACTATAATAAATAATAGCTGAAAGTATGACTATATATCCTAGCAAATCACCAAATCTGGTTGGTAATGGTTTTGGGGACCTCTCAAAACATTTTCCATATTTTTTTCAGTAAAGTAATGAGAGAGAGTAAAAATATAATTTATTCCTGTTTTAAAAATTGTATATTTAACAGTTATTAATAAAATATTAACATGTAAAAAAAGCACAGGCAGCAAAAACAAAAATAGACAAGTGGGACATAAATAACAAAGCTTCTGCACAGCAAATGAAATAATCAAAAGAGTGAAAAGACAACCTGCAGAATGGGAGAAAATATTTGCAAACTGTACATCTGACAGGGGACTAATATCCAGAATTTATAAGGACTCAAACAACTAAATAGAAAAAAACCCAGAGTTAAACCCGTTAAAAAGTGGGCGAGGGACATGAACAGAAATTTTTCAAAAGACAACAAATGGCCAACAAGCATAAGAAAAAATGTTCGACATCATTAATCATCAAAGAGATGCAAATTAAAATCACAATTACATATCATCTTAAATCAATCAAAATGGCTATTAAAAGACCAAAAACAGATGTGAGAGAGGATGCAGAGAAAAGGGAACTCTTACATACCATTGGTGAGCATGTAAATTAGTGCAATCTCTATGGAGATTTCTCAAAGAACTAAAAATAGAACTACCAGCAATCCCACTTCTGTGTGTCTAAGCAAAGGAAAATAAATTGATATATAAAATGATGCCTGCATTCCTGTTTATTGCAGCACTATTCACAATAGCAAAGATATGGAATTAACTTAAATGTCTATTAGTGAAGGACTAAATAGAGAAAATGTGGTTTAGATACACGATGGAATACTATTCAGCTATAAAAAAGAATGAAATCATGTCTTTTGCAATGACAAAGATCAAAATGGACATCATTATCTTAAGTGAAACAAGTCAGATGCAGAAAGACAAATACTACAAATTCTCACTTATAAGTGAAAGATAAATAGAGTATTCTCCCAGTTATCCAGCATGGATGGAGATTAGTAGATTCCAGATAAATGTAGTTTCCAGTTGCTTAAGAGTTACTATATAAATAGGCCAAAGTAATTCTATACCCCATGCTATATCATACAATGCCAAGAACTCTGTATTGACTCGACATTTATATTGAAATACACTAATTTAAAGTAAATTAAAACAAAGCTAAACTCCACTTACTGTTACACCATTTTTTACTGTATTATAAAACAGCTTTGCAAATGCAGTACATAATTTTAGTTAAATGACAGTCAATCCATTTTTCAATGTCGCTACCTTTTAACTTCAAATAATACACATTAATACTTAAAACCATTATAGAGAACTCACAGGAGCTGTGGGAGTGAGGCAAGAAGCATCAGCTTACTGACAGCAGGGAATACCAAGTTTAAACTGTGATTTTTTTTGAGGGGGGTGCAGTTTGCATGCCAGTTGAGAGGGCTGGTTTCTTGAATTCTGGATAATGGGAGTTTACTGTGATGTGTACACCTGGAAGCAGAGTATGGAAAGATGGACAATGGAGATTTGGAAGGGTTAAAAGGTAGATGATGGGAGTTTGCCTGGCAGGTACAGTATGTGTTGCTTCAGTGATGTATGTGCTAAAACTTCACCATAATGCAATATGTATATCAATGTAACAAAATTGCACTTATACCCCATGAATGTATAAAAATAAAAATGAATGGGAAAAGTGATAATTATTTACAGAAAAACTACTAGTTGAGCAAATAACACAAATGGCTGATTCCTCTATGGTAAACACATTTCAAGCTAGTTAACAAAGAAGCCAGAAACTTAATATTGGGGCTGTGTCCTCAAAGCATTATGGATATAAGACATAATAAAAATTATAGCAGTTTCCTATGGCTGCTGTAACAAACTACAACAAAGCAGTATAAAATGACCACAATTTATTCCCTGAAAGTTTGAAGCCATATGTATAAAACTCATGATGTCAGCAGGGCTGTACCTCTCACTGGAGGCTGTAGGGAAGAAACCATTCCTGGCAGCTTCTGGTGGTTGTTAGAACTCATTGGTGTATGGCAGCATCGCTCTCTGCACCATATTCACATTGCCTTCGCCTCTGCATGCTTATTTTCCTCTGTGCATCTGTTTGTTTCTCTCTTATAGAGACACATGTTATAACATTTAGGGCCCACCCGGAAATTCAAGGTGATCTCTTCTTTTTTATAATAGATTCTTAATTTAATTGCATCTGCAAAAGGTCTTTTTCCAAATGAGGTAACATTCATGTTCCAAGGATTAGGAGAGATCTTTTTGAGGGCCACCATTTGGTCCACTACAATAATCAATATTAAAAACATAAAAACATTATAAAGATAAGAATAGCTGAAAAACACAAAGCACGCCCTCACCAGACACTGAATCCACAGGCACATCAATCTTTAACTTTCCAGCCTCCAGAACTGTGAAAAATAAATTTATGTTGTTTATAAGCCACCCAGCCTATGGTAATTTGTTATAGCATCCTGAACAGACATAAATTTCATCTCTTTAGCCACATCTACCCACAAAGATGTATTAACAACTTGGTCTTCTGGCAAATATGTTCAAGATGGTTGACTAGAAGCATCTGCTGCTTGACTCCTCTATAAAGAACCAGAGTAGTGAATAGATAATCACACTTAGAATAGATCATCTAAGAGATAACACTAGAACTAAGTAATGGAAAACATCTAAGCAAATAAGGAGAAGGAAGCAAGGCAGCCTGCTTGGCCAGTACTGTTCAGAGGCTGAAGAGACTCCTCAATGCAAAGAAATGATAAGTGAAATACTGCCAACACTCCACATTCCCATCAAGGATTCCTGTAATCCTACTCATAGAAGAACCTTCATCTGGAGGCATCACCCTACCAGACTTCAGGTTATTTTACAAGTCCATAGTGACCAAAACAGCATGGTATTGGCACAAAAATAGACATAGACATGTTGAACAGAATAGAAAACCTAGTGATGAAACTAGCCTCTTATCACTATCTGATCTTTGATAAACCAAACAAAAGCATACACCAGGGAAAATAATTGGTATTCAATAAATGGTGTTGGGAAAACTGTATAACCACATGTAAAAGACTGAAACTAGAACCACACTTACAAAAGTTGACTCACATTGGACAAAACATTTAAATCTAAGACATGAAATAATAAAAATCCTAGAAAAAAATGTGGGGAAAACTCTAGATGTTATAGGCTTGGTGAAAGATTTTATGAAGAAGACTCTATTGGTAATTGCAACAACAACAAAAATAAATTAATGGGACTTAATTAAGCTAAAAAGCTTCTGCACAGCTAAGGACACTATAATTAAAGCAAACAGACAACCTTCAGAATGGGAAAAGGTATTTGAATGTTATTAATCTGACAAAGCATTCTTAGCTAGAATCTACACAGAATGCAAATTAATCAACAAAAAGAGAGCAAACAATCCCATCTATCACTGAGCAAGAGACCGTGAACAGAACTTTCTCCAAAGAAGACAGATCAATGGCCAAAAAACACATGAAAGAATGTTAATCATCAGAGAAATGCAAATAAAATCACTTTGAGATATCACTTAACCCCAGTGAGAATAACTCCACACCCCAAAGTCCTAATGCTGCAAATGCTGTTGTGGATGTGGAGAGAAGGGAAAACTTTTGCATTATTGGTAGGATTGCAAACTAATACAGACTCTTGGGAAAGAAGTATGGAAAATCCTCAAAGAATTCAAAAAAGACCTTCTATTTGATCCTGAAATCCCATTATTAGGTATCTATGTAGAGTAATAAAAATCATTTTATCATAAGGAAATTTGCACTAGATGGTTGATTGCAGTTCAATTTATAATCACCAAGATATGGAATTAACCCAAGTGCCCATCATCTCATAAATGGATTAATAAACTGTGGCATATGTATACCATGGAATACTATTCAGCCACAAAAAGATGGAGACTTTATGTCTTTTGTATTAACCTGTATAGAGTTGGAGAAGATGTTTTTGGTAAAGTATCATAAGAATGGATAAGCAATTATCCAATGTATTCAATACTAATATGAAGCCAGAAAACTAACTAATACATACTACACAGGAGAATAACTCAATTTAATTCAAGTTGATGTAAGAAGGAGGATGGAGAAGAGGGGAGGAAAGAGAGTGATTGGTGCGCTCTTACCTAATGGGCACAATGTAAATGTGTATGGCACACCTCCTGGATGAGGGGCACAACTACAAGAGGGACCTCGCCTAACAAACACTAACATTGTAACCTTATATTAATCTGAAATTAAATAAAAATTGTTAGAAAAAATCAGAGCAGAACTAAACAAAACAAAGACTAAGAAAACAATACAAAACAAAACGTTTTTTTGAACAGATAAACAAAATCAACAAACCACTAGCTAAATTCACCAAGAAAAAAGAGAGAAGATCAGCTCAATAAACAAAACCAAACATGAAAAAGGAGCTATTACAACTGATACTACAGAAATACTAAAGATCAGAGACAATTATGAACAACTATACACTGATAAACTGGAAAACCTAAAGGAAATGGATAAATTCCTAAATATATACAACCTACCAAGATTGAATCAGGATGAGATAGAAAACCTTAATGAGTAATGAGATCGAATCAATAATACAGTGTCCCAAAAAGAAAAGTCCAGAATTAGATGGTTTCACTGCTGAATTCTGTCAAACTTAAATTTTCCTCTTATTAAACAATTCTTCTTAAACTATGGCAAAATAAAAAAAGAAGAAAAGTGACTTCTCCACAACTCCTTTTCATGACCACACTTACTCTGCTACCAAAAGCAAGGAAGGAGACTCAACAAAAAAGGAAATTAAAAAAACTGCAAGCCAATATTCCTTACGAACATAGATGTAAAAATCCTCAACAAAATACTAAACTGAAACAAAATAGCAAACTAAATCCAACAGCACATGAAAAATATAATATTCTATGATCAAGTGGGATTTATCACACAAATGCAAAGATGGCTCAACATATGCAAATAATAAACATGATAGGGCAGCACATATGGCTCAAGGAGTAGGGCGCCAGCCCCATATACCAGAGGTGGTGGATTCAAACCCAGCCCTGGCCAAAAACTGCCAAAAAAAAAAATACCATGATACATTACACCAAGAAAATGAAAAATAAAATCATATGAACATCTCAAGAGAAGTAGAAAAAGCATTTGATAAATTTCTACATAATTTGATTATAAAAACTCTCAGCCAATTAGGCAGAGAAAGAACATAACATAAGGTGACCAGACGTCCAGCTCTTGGCGGGACAGTCCCGATTTTCAACAATTTGTCCCACATTCCATGGCGTTTTCAAAAAGTCCCAATTTTTGGAAAGAATACACGACAAGCTAGGGAACGACGGGACAACAGGAAGGGAATATACAGTAACTCCATTTGGGAATGAAGAGGTTAATGTAACTTCATTTGGAAATGAAAAGGCTAATGTAAACTCCCTATTCCCCTCCTGGACAAGGTCACCCAGGTGGAATGGTATCAGGAGACTGGCTCCCTCCCTCACTTCTAGGCAAGGACAATTAGCTCAGAAGGAGCCAAACTGTTGGGAACAAACAAGTAGGTCCCCCGTCTCTAGAGGGTCCCTAACCATAAACAGCTCAGCCAATAGCAACCCATCCGACAAAACACCTGATGAAATTCCCCTATGCACTTTAAAAACCTCAGCTTGCTTCACTAGGGGGTCACCCTTCTTCCAGCCATGTTGAAGGGAAGAGTGGCCCAGGCATATGCTTGCAAAATAAAGCACTTTTTGTCTTTACATCTGTATGGTGGTGTCTCAGCGACAATTCTGGTCCCAACACTGCCATGTGGCTATTTTGCCAGGATATGAGTTTTATATTATTTTTGTTAACTTTATAATGTTAAGCTTTAATAATAAAAAATAATTGTTGAAAACTGATTATTGAGAACTGCTTATCAAAGTTCGCATTGTTGATCAGTTGTTAGAATTCGACCACCATTGATTGGACTTAATGAACAATGGCATTTTTGGGCATTAGCAACCATGAAAACATTTTGTAACAGTCTCTCAGACGACATTCTGCTGTGTGCTAGTGCTAGTTAAACAAGTGATGTCAACAAATCAGCTATTCAGATCATTTAGGTAAGTAATTTATTTATTTCTTTCATGAATTTAGCAGACAGTACTCGTATTATTTATATTTTATAGTGGCGGCAGAAAGTCTAGCACCAGCCTTGAAAATGACACTTACGACTTACAAGGTATCCTTATTAAAAAAATATATTGATAAGGAAAAGGTTAAATCTTGGGCATCAGCAAAAATCACAATAGAGAACAAATGGTTAGAAATATTTCATCATTTTGAAACAAACCATGTTCCATACAAGAATGCACTAAAAATTGTGGGATACACGCTGTCCTTACCAGGAACTAATGCTGTGACTGAATGCATTTTTTCTACAGTAAATAAAGTGTGGACATCAGAAAAGTCACAATTAAGTGTTGAGACTTTGAAAGCCATTTCATGTGTGAAATATAATTTAACAAATTCTTGTGAAAAATTTCATGACCTTTTAAACAACGACAGCAATCTACTAAAAGAAATTCACTCAAAGGAGAAATATGCCAAAGAATAAAATAATACTACACGTAATTTTTTTTTTTTTTTTGGCCAGGGCTGGGTTTGAACCCATCACCTTCAGCAAATGGGGCCGGTGCCCTACTCCTTTGAGCTACAGGCGTCGCCCTATACATAATTATTTTAAATGTATTATATTTGTAAATTGTACTTATGTTGAAATTAAAAATATATATATATATTACAGTACTATTTTTGCGTTCTATGAAAATTTTTGTTGCTCCATATAGACCAAATTTTTAATTAAGAAACTGCCTCCCCCCGGTCAATGGTGTCCTGCTTTACCAATGTTAAAATCTGGTCACCTTAACATAACAACATAATAATTGCCATACATGCAAACCAACAGCTAACATCATATTGAATAGGGAAAAGCTGGAAGCCTTTTCTACATGTTGGAACAAAACAAGGATCCCCACTTTCACCATTCTTATTCAACATAGTACTGGCTGTCCTAGGCAGGGCTATCAAGCAAAAGAAAGAAATAAAAGCCATCCATATTGGAAAAGAGGAAGTCAAAATTACCCTCTTCACAGATTACATGATCTTATATCCAGAAAAGTCTAAAGACTCCATAAAAAAACTCTTAGTATGATAATTCAGCAAATTTATAGGATACAAAAATCTATATAAAAAACTCATTGGCATTTCTATGCACTGAGAACAAACTACCTGAGAGAAAGAAACCAGGAAAGCAATCCCATTCACTATAGGTACCCCCAAATACCTAAGAATAAACTTACCAAGATACGAAAGATCTCTACAAGAAAAACTACAAGGAATTCATAAAATAAATTGAAGAAGACACAATCAAATGGAATGATACACCATTCTCAAGGATCAGAAAAATTAATACTATTAAAATGATGATACTACCCAAAGCCATGCACAGATCCAATGCAATCTCTATCAAAATATCAATTTCATTTTTCACAGAAACAGAAGAAAATGATCCTAAAATTTATATGGAACCAAAAAAGAGCCCAAATAGCCCAAGCGATCTTGATCAAAAAGAACAAAGTTGGAGGCACCACATTATCTGATTTCAAAATACATTACAAAGACATAGTAACCACAATAGCCTATTAATATAATTCAATTGCCATCTGTAAGCAGAAGATACAAAAATCAACTCAAGATGGATTAAAGACTTAAACATTAGACTTCAAACTATAAAACTACTAGAAGAAAACCACATAAAACTCTCTGGACATTCATCTAGGCAAAGATTTAATGAGTAAGACCTCAAAAGCACAGGCAACAAAACCAAAAATAGACAGACAAATAAGATTGTATTAAACTAAAACATCTTGCAGAGCAATGGAAACAATCAACAAATTGAAGAGACAATCTCTTGAATGCATAATGCAAACTATTCACCCAGCATAAGGCTAATATACAGAATACGTAAGGAACTCAAACAACTCAACAATAATAAAACCAAATAATCTCATTAAGAAGTGGGCAAAGGAGCTGGGTGTGGTGGCTCATGCTCATAATCTTAGCACTTTGGGAGGCTGAGGTGGGAGGACTACTTTAGACTAGGAGTTTGAGACCAGCCTGAGCAAGAGCAAGATCCTCTCTCCACAAAAAATAGAAAAATTAGCTGGGCATGTTGGCACATACCTGTATTCCCAGCAATTCAGGAAGATGAGGAATAAGGATCACTTGACCCTGGGAATTTGAGGTTGTAGTAAGCAATGATGATGCTTCTTTATTCTAGCCCAGGTGATAGAGGAAAATGCTGCCTCTAAAAAAAAGTGGGCAAAGAACACAAATAGATATTTTATAAAAGAATACATACAAATGGCAACAGGTATATTTGAAAAAAACATCATTAATTATCATGGAAATACAAATCAAAACCACAATTAGATATCATCTTACTCCAGTTAGAATGTATGCTACTAAAAGTGGAAAAATAAGAGATGTTATTAATGATATAGAGAAAACAGAACTTTTCTATACTCGAGGAGGGAGTGTAAATAGGTATAGCCACAATGGAAAGCAGTATGGAGCTATCTCAAAAAACTAAAAATAGTACTACCATATAATCTATCAATCCCACTACTGGGTATTTATGCAAAGGAATGGAAATAGGTATATCAAAGTAATACCTGAACTTGTATGCTTATTGTACTATTTACAACATCAAACTTATGGAACGTACTTTGAAGGTGACCACAGTGATATTCTGCAATGAGGTATGTAGTTCTTTTTCTAGGATGAGTTCATGAACTTAATTGTCAGATCTTAATATATACCTTATAAATATTTATACTTATTATTTATCAAAAAACATGGTACAACTTGTAGCAAACACTATGTTTAAAACTAAATATAAATCCACAAAATTATACATGTTCAATGAGAGATTATCTTGATAGTGGAAGATGTTAGACACAAATATGGAAAACAGGGAAGACTTAGGGCATCTCTTCCCTAAATATGTCTTTAAGAATAGGTGATATGGGGGCTGGAGCCAAGATGGCAGACTGCAGCCAGCTCTTTACAGAAGCTCCCGTCCAGAAGGAGGCTGAAAGGACAGAAGCTTAGCAAATTAGCTGATGGTTTGGAGCAGAGACAAGAGTGAAGATTGAAGAGCGCACTTCAACCTTCCTGAGGCGAGCTGCAACCCTAAAAATACAACCAAAAGGTACAAAATCCACCACCAAGCAGACGGGAATCCCCTCCCCCACAAAAAGGACTCGCAGTTTACTCCATGCAAACAAGCAAGCAGAGTTCAAACTTCCTCCCACTCTATTCCACGGGAGAGACCCCCTAAAAACTGGACCTCCTATCCCTACTGGTGTGCCACGGCACTCTCTGGCCAGACATAAAACTGTAAAATGGTATAAATCTGTATATATTCCCCACATGCAACATTGAACTCCGAGGAGTCCCCACCCACCCACTCCGAGATCTGGAGGTGTATTACCTATGGAGTCCTGATTCTTGGGCATCTCCTTGAGAGAAGTGGAGGGGGAAAGGGCTGGTGCTGTTCTGTGCTGACTGTGGTGCGGGCGTGAGGATAGGAGAGTCAGCTGGGGGGATGCCAGTGCAGAAACGGTGGCATCCTGAGCAGCACACCATTCCAGCTCCAATCCTTTGGGCAAGCAGAGGTTCCGGACAACAGCCACAGGCAGGGCGCACTTAACTTTCTTGGGTGGAGTGCCAGCCCTCAGGGGGCTAATGCAGCTGAGACAAAGGCAGTGGCCAGGCAGAGGATAGAATTGACACCTGAGTGCAAAGCTGAATGCAACCTCTGATTTACAGAGAAATCTAGCCAGACAGAAGCCTAATTTAAACATGCAAGGCCCCCCTGCTGAACTCAGATTTCTGGCTGATTTTGCCAGGTAAGCCCCGGGAGCAGTGGCCTACTGGAGTGAATAGGGTCACAGACCTGGGGGACCACGAGTGACTGGGTGTAAGGTGGGGAAGGAGGTATTAACCTTCCCAGTCTAACCCAGTTGCCAAGTGGGTCCCTTTGCCCTCATGGAGCGGAGTGGGCCCCAAAACTGCTTGCTAGAGTTGCACGCCTTACGGGCAGCAGGCTTCTGCTCTGGGCAGGCCCAGTACTGCTTGCTAGTGTCACAGGCATCCCAAAGGCAGAGGCAGAGAAATCCTCCATTCGAGGTAGACCCAAAACATCTTGCGAGAGACACACACACCCCCCGGGGGCCAGGTGAGGTGTTCCTCGCTCCAGGCTCCCAAGCTGGGCAGGCCTAGAACTGCTTGCTAGAGCCACGCTCGCCCTGCAGGTGGAGGTGGACGGGTCTAGCACTCTTGGAGGGCCCAGAACTATTTGCTAGAGCCACATACGTCCCTCAGACAGAGGTGGAGGAGTCCCCCGCTCCGGGCTCCCGCACTGGGAGGGCACAGATCGGCTTGCTACCACTGCACGCGTTGAGCGGGAGACAGTGAAATAGTCTCCCACTTCCCCCCAGCTACTCTGGTAGGGCTGAACTGGGACTGATCTTGTCCCTCGCCTACTCTGCGCTACCGCTGCCATTCCCCAACCCTCTGGCTGCTCCAGGGTGCTGAACTAGGACTGATCTAGCCACTACAGTTCCCCTGTTCACCAGTTGCCCCAGAGGGGTCGAACTAGGACTGATCTGGCTGCTGCCAGTTTCCTGCCCCCAGGTCACCAAGCAGGCTGAACGAGGTCTAATCTGGCCATAAACACTCCTGTGCAGCTGCTGCTGTTCCACTGCACCCCGGCTGCCCAAGCACCCGAGAACTGGGAGAAGACAACAGACACGCTCTGCCTGTCTCTCTAGGCAACCAGAAGAAGCCATCAACTGAACGGTTCTGATAAGGCCTCCAAACAAGGTCAACTCAGCATGGGGCAGAACCAGCGGAAAAACTCTGGCAACTCAAATAACCAGAGTAGATCAACTCCTCCAAGGGAAAAT
>NW_003852634.1:1204386-1214936 GCF_000181295.1 Otolemur garnettii | reverse complement strand
AAAAAAAAAAAAAAGCACCACTGCCATATTTTAAAGATCTGGAAAAACTAGTACTTCATTTTATATGGAAACAGAAAAAAAAGTCAAATAACCAATATATTACTTAGAAATAAAAACAAATCATGAGGAATCATGCTACCAGACTTCAGACTATACTATAAATCTATAGTGATCAAAACAGCATGGTACTGGCACAAAAATAGAGGTAGACGTATGGAACAAAATTGAGAACCAAGAGATGAACTCAGACATTTATCATCATTTGATCTTTGATAAGCGTATCAAAAACATAAATTGTGGGAAAGATTCCCTATTTAACAAATGGTGCTGGGTGAACTGGCCGGCGACTTGTGGAAGACTGAATCTGGACTCATACCTTTTATCTCTAACAAAAATTGGCTCTCACTAGATAAAGCCTTAAAGTTAAAACATGAGACTATAAAGATTTTTGGAGAGAATTCAGGGGAATTCCACTTGAAAAAATTAGCCTGGGAGAATACTTTATGAGGAAGACTCTGTGGACAATTGAAGTAATACCATAAATGCATTACTGGGATCTGATCAAACTAAAAAGCTTCTGTGCTGCCAAGAGCACAGTAAGTAAAGGAAGCAGACAGCCCTCAGAATGGGAGAAGATATTTGCAGGTTATGTTTCTAACAAAGGTCTGATAACTGGAATCCAGAAAGAACTCAAACTTATTAATAAGAAAAGAATAAGTGATCCCATTATATTGTGGGTGAGAGACTTGAACAGAAGCTTCTCTGAAGAACATAGGCACATGGCCTACAGACACATGAAAAAATGCTCATCATCTTTAATCATCAGAGAAATGCAAATCAAAACCACTTTGAGATATCAGTTAACTCCAGCAAGAGTAGCCCACATAACAAAATCCCCAAACTACAGATGTTGGTGTGGATGTGTAGAAAAGGGAACATTTTTGCACTGCTGGTGGGAATGGAAGCTAATACGTTCCTTTTGGAAAGAAGTTTGGAAACTACTCAGGGATCTACAAGTAGACCTGCCATTTAATCCTGCAATTCCTCTACTAGGTGTATATCCAAAAGACCAAAAATCACTTTCCAACAAAGATAATTTCACCATATTGTTCATTGCAGCTCAATTCATAATTGCCAAGTCATGGAAGAAGCCCAAGTGCCCATTGACCCATGAATGGATTAATAAATTGTGGTATATGTATATCATGGAATAGTATGCAGCATTAAAAAAGATGGCAACTTTACCTCTTTTACATCTACATGGAGCTAGAACATATTCTTCTTAGTAAAGTATCTCAAGAATGGAAGAAAAAGTTTCAAATGTACTCAGGATTTTTATGAAACCAATTTATAATTACTCACACTTTCTTACGAAATACAGATCACAACTATAGCCCAGGATGAAGGAGAGAAGTAGTGGAGGATGGGATGGGATGGGAGAGGTTTGATACAGGGAGGGTAAATGGTGGGACCACACCTATGGAGCATATTGCAAGGGTACAAGTCAACACTTCCAAGTATATAACATAAATGTCTTAACACAATAATTAAGTAAATTAGGTGAAAGCCATATTAATTAATTTACTGTAAGCACTCCATACTGTACAAAAAAATCTACACATTGTACCCACAAATGCATAAAAGTCTTCATGATCTATGTGTATATGACTTAATAAGAAGAAAAAAATATAAACGATGAAGAAAGTTGATGGTAAACCTAGGCATACTCTAGCAAAAATTAATAGATACAGCAACTAATTTTTTACATGTTCTATCCATTTTATTGTTCAATTTTTGGTATAAAAGTTTTATAATTTTACCCAATCCATAAGAATTTTAAACCCTTAGGGATTTGGGACCTCAGAAAAAATATTTTTTCAAAATTAAAAAATATATACACACTAAAGTAGTTAGGGTAAAGGGCCATGATGTATGCAATTTATTCTCAAATGGCTTAGGATAAAAGATTTTATATATTAATTATCATACATAAATATATAAGAGAGAAAAAATGATAAATCCAGTAGGGCAAAATATTAACAATAGGTGAATTTGCATGAAGTTTATAAACAGGTATTCTGTGTATTATTTTTGAAAATTGTAACTTTGAAATTATTTTTAAACAGAAAATTAAAAAATGGTCCAACTAAAAGGACTATCCCATAAGAATGTCAAATTACATATCTGGTAATTCAGGGTGACAACAATAGAAAAGATGGAATAAGGACCTCAGAAAATTCTCTCCATCCAACCAGTGAGAACACAGGCAAACAGCATAAAAATCAAGATATTTAGAACTCTGGAAATTAACTAAAGGCATATAGCAATTCATGGAGCATTTATTCAAGAGAAAAGCTATATCACGTAAGAACAGTAGCTATGGTGATGTTTTAACTTTCCTTATTCAAATTCTCCCTTCTCAGTTTCACAGTAGCCTTGAAAACCAATACCCCACAATCAAGTGAAAACTGGCAGCAAAACACAGTGAAAGCCAGCAGTCTCTGGAGGGGGCATAAATTGGTCATATTGTCAGAGAATTGCCATTATTTGACTTGTCTGATGGTTCCTTGGAATATCCCACTCTAGGACTTGTCTTTATTTGACATGACTGGGAGCTATCCCAGTGCAAACAGCATTTCTTCCCCAGGGGTTTTTGTTTAAAACAATCAGCAGCAATTGTTTAACATTAACTGTCTGAAGCAATGCATAATAAGTGGTGCAAACAAAAGGCAAACCAAGGAGCTTAACTGGAGAAGCTGGGGGATGAAACGTCTATAGGAAAATTTGAAAACCTCACATATTCCTGGAAATCTTGACACCATATGCATGTGTAGGGCTGTGGGCATGCCTAGGGCTGAGTGCATGCACAGGAAATACCTAAGAAGGGTCTAAGCTCTCACGTCTGACTTACTCTAAAGTTCTATGGAAGCAGGAAGTAAAGGCCAAGGCAAAGTTGTTAACGACTTGCCTGACTGTTGAGAGCAAGCTCCCAACATGCACACAGAGCCCCTTCACAAAGACTGGGAAATTTACTGGTTCTAGGTGTTTACGGAAATCTCTGTCCATTCATTAGCTGACCATTAAGCTAACCAAATGGAGACTTAAGCAGGCACATACAACAAAGAATATAGACTTTACATAATTAACTCAGAAAAGTCACTCTAAACTAACAACGACAACAGATAAAATAAAGATCTGATTTGCAGATATGCCACATTATATTATTTATGATATTCAGTTTTCAACAACAACATAAAACCATTATGAGATATGCATAAGGCCAAGAAATTATGGCATATACACAACAAAAAATGACAGCCAATAGACATTATCCCTGAGCAAGTCCAAAAGTTGAACTTATTAGACTTACTTTAAACCAATTATTAGAAATATGACCATGAACTTTCCTTTAGAAAGGAAATCATGCCTAAAAATTAAAGGAAATTGTGAAAACAATATTTTACCAAATAGAGAATATAAGTAAAGGCACAGAAATGATAAAAATGAACTAAATAGAAATTGTGGAGTAAAAAAAGCATGAAACTAAAATGAAAGATTTACTAGAAGGGCAAAACAACACATTTGAGCAGGTTGAAGAGGGAATCAGTGACCTTAAACATAGCTCAATTGAGATTAACCAGTCTAAAGAACAGGAAAAAAGAATGAAGGAAAATGAATGGAATCTCAGAGACCTGTGGGAACCATCAAGTGCACCAACATACATATAATGAAATCCCTATAAAGAGAGGAAAGAGAAAAAGGTGCAAAATAATACAGTCATGCACTGCATAATGACATTTTCGCCAATGATGGAACACATATACAACAGTGGTCCCATAGAATTATAATGGAGTTGGGTGGTGCCTATGGCTCAGTGGGTAGGGTGCTGGCCCCATATACCAAGGGTGGTGGGTTCAAACCCGGCCCCTGCCAAATTGCAACAACAAAAAAATAGCCAGGTGTTATGGTGGGCACCTGTAGTCTCAGCCACTCGGGAGGCTGAGGTAAGAAAATAGCCGCCTAAGCCCAGGAGTTGGAGGTTGTTGTGAGCTGTGTGGCACCACAGCACTCTACAGAGGGCAATAAAGTGAGACTCTGTCTCTACAAACAAACAAACAAAAAAAGAATTATAATGGAGTTGAAAAATTCCTATCACCCAGTAACATCATAGCAGCCATAACACTGTAGCCCAATGCATTGTCTTTTCTATAATTAGATATATTTGGATACACAAATACTTACCAATGTATTACAGTAGCCTACAGTATTTAATATAGTATCATGCTGTACCAGTTTGTAGCCTAGGAGAAATTGGCTATAACATACATCCATAGTGTGTAGTAGGCTATCTCATCTAGGTTTATGCAAGTATACTCTATGATGTTGACGCAGCAATAAAACTGCCTAACAACACATTTCTTACAAAGCACCCCATTGTTAAGCAATGAGTAACTGCATTTGAAGACATGATGGCCAAAATCTTTCCAAATTTAATGAAAAATATTAATCTACACATCCAAGGAGCTCAACAAACTCCAAATTAGATAGACCCAAAGAGATTCACACCTAAATACATTATATGTCTGTGATGAATTCATCAAGAATTATTTTATTTAGATGACTGCATAAGAATGGGAGAGAAGGAGCTAGTAAGAATGAAGTGAAGAAAAAATTTTAAAAATTAACATATTTAGATAATTATCTATTGCTTAAAGATCAGGGCTGTGGTACTTAGAATGTGAGAACACTTGGAAGTAAATTTCAGGAAAGCTATATAATGCATATATAGCAAAGAGCATTCCCATTTCAAGAATAGACTGACATTTAGAATGGTGGTCTGATATTGAGCCATTGCTGAACACTGGTCATAAAATTTGTATACTACATAATTGAACTATTTGTGATCCATAAGTATTCCCTTTTTTAATTTTATAAGGAGATATTTTCTTTGTAACCCCACTCTGACTTCCCTCTTGACATATATAGGTGCATCTCATAAAAAAAAATCATAATATACTTTGAAACTTAATATAAAAAACTTAAATCACCTGTTGCTTGGGGTTGTTGTCATAGATAATGGAGAAATGATCATATACTGATATTCAAACTCATTCTTTAATTAACATACCAATGATATTTTCCCAACATTACGTATGCATACAAAAATTTATACGCACCCACCTTTGAGCTGTATCACATTTGCTAATGACTTCTAGGCTCAATCATAACTCCTAACCTTCAGGTAGCTGAATGTATCTATTTCAAATGGCAGTGTTTTTATGCAAGTCAGACTACAACTGAAGGACTATCACATTTCTATAGCACCTTCTCTTATACTTATTGTGGGTAAACATTCCTCATCCCCACACCCCAATGCAGAAACCCCACTAAACTAATAAGGTACAGCAAAGGAGGAGAAGTGGAAATCAAATATAACTTTCCAAGGAAGGCCACAAACTTCCACCAGCAATTGAATTCATAGCTCAGCATAGTGCCTCTCATGAATTTCATGTAACATGATGACAGCCTAAGAGAAGAGGAAAGAAGGAAACTAGGGTCAGTTTTCTTGGACTTTACCAACACTTGCTGTTGTTTACAACATATGATCATTCCCAGAGCACCACTCCTACATTATAAACCTTAAAATTGTGTACGCAAGTAGAGGTTGTAAAAGGATTCACAATTACTTTAGAGACATATGAACACCAGGAATTCACAATCTAGCTTTTCTTTTTCTACTCAAACAACAGCACTATGGCAAAGTGTAAAAGAAATAGCTTCATTTATTATCTATAATGCCAAAATTGAAAAGGTTAGTCACCATCAGTCAATGGAAATTGGAAGGGAAAGGAATGCTTTCCACTGGGGCCTTGACCTGAAAGCCCACACACAAAACGAAAGGGCCTTGAACTGAAGCCCATATACAAAAACTACAAACACATACCCAGATGCTCAAGCATCTTTTCTTCATGCCAAATGGCTGTATCTCTTCTCCCCTTCTTCCCATGCACACTATTCTCTTCTTAGATCTCTCACACTCACAACTGCAGTGGCTGGGTTTGTAACAATATCTTCTTACACATAAGACAGCTAGAGAAAAGCCACGACAAATACCATCTCCCATCTCACCTCTTGGCTCAGCCTATTTAAGAGAAGGAATCCAATCCATCCCCAAATCCCCAAAGTGTTTCTTCAGACAGCTTCTAGGCACTTCTTGCCAGATCTATGCCCCAAAGTTGACAGAAACCCCTGCTGTCCACTCCACTAGTAGTAACTGATGCCTATGAAGTCTAAGAATTGCTAGAGAGCCAGAAGAAAGACACAAAACAAAGACATACACACACACACTCAGATGACTTTGTACCCTAGGCATATGTGCTGTAACTACAACCTCAGAGGAACCAAATACCCCAGGTGAATCTCCTTTCAAGTTTACCATGAAGGACAATTGTTTCTTTATAGAATAGTGATACTATTCAGGTGCCCTCAGGACTCTTCCTGGATTTAGTTAAATGGATACTCCAATGAGAGAGAGAAAGAGAGAGAAATTATAGGGGGAAAAGCAGAGATCAAATCAAAGCAAATCCTCTGGGACCCAGGCTTATTCACACAGACCAGGGTTTCTCAATCTGGGGACTTCTGACATCTTGGGTAAGATAATTATTTGCTCTGTGTGTGTGTGGGGGGGGAGAGCTGTCCTTTGAATTGGTGGTTTAGAAGTATACTTGGCCTCCAGATACAAGTAATAACCTCCAACCAAGTTGTGACAAATATCGTCTCTAAACATTGGCAAATGGCAAAATTCCCCTTGAGAACTACTGCCTTAGACAAAAAAGATTCCCCAGCCTTGCTCCAATAAGCATTAAAATTGCCACATTACAAAAATAGATGCAGGATTAACTAGTTATTCTTATCAGTCTTTCTAGTACAGAGAAGAGGTTCAGAGTTTTCACAACCAGAAGTCCCTCTAAGGAACAGGAAAGGGCCCCTGCTACCTAGTAATGAGTCCTCTCTGTGATGGCCTAATTTAGGATTGTGTTCACTTCATTTTTGACCTAGTTTACCAAAACACGTTCAAGTACCAGGTGACCCAGTTCGGCCCCTCCACACTTGATTCCCTGCCAAATAATTTTCCATTTGGTGTCTCAGCAAATTTTCATATTTTCTAAGCAAATTCCTATATATATATATTCAGTTTGCAAAAAAAATGGCAGGAGAGGAATTAGGCTGGGCATTCAGTGGATTCAGTGCAGTGAAACTAATTTACCTAGAAAGCTTATTGGCTCTGCTCTTAGTTTTCTATATGGTCTTGAGATAGAATGCGGGTAATAATCCAAGTCTTGCTTACATGTTGAGGTGAGAAGAGGATAACATGACATAATGGATGTGAAAGTACCTTGAAAATTTTAAGTACTGTAAAATTATAAGATGCTTATTATTTCTGCTGGTGCTCCATTCTTCAAAACTGAGAGACAGAAATAAGCTGTGAGGGACAGGATGAAATATTTTAATTCCTAAGGCCAAAGCAGAATAGCAGAAAAGAATAGAATAGGATGAGAAAGCAACTTACTAGGCTTTAAAAATGAAAATCATATGAAATGGATGGATACCAAGTAGTAACATCAGTTGTTAAAAGGTTTTCTTTTGTTGGTGCATAGATGTGGCAAAGACTAAATAGGCATGGGAACCAAAATTATAAAGAAAATATCATTAAATTTAAAAACTCAAAGTCCCCTAAATTTCAAATTCTTTCCCAAACCTTAGAAGCTTATTATTTATTTACTTATTTATTTTAATCCCTGTTAAAATCAGATTGAGAAATTAACACTCAAAGGATTACAGGATCAGAAAAGACCATAAAGAGTATAAATCAGTAAGGTAGTTGTTAAGTGTACACATGGTTGTGTGGTACACAAATACAAATCAGAATGATAAATCCATCTTTTTAGAGTACTGATTAAATTCTTCCTGAGGTAGCACATCTAGTTCTGGGCACTGAAAAGCCATAAGAAGGAGAGTGCTAATAATGACTACAAAGGAATGAGTACACTGAGGTATGTGTTGTGTACATCCGAGGGACAGCTGAAGGACAGATAGCTCAGTAAAAACAGAGCGCTATAAAGGTTTTTTGGTGAACAATCATAATCAAAGACAAACTCCTTTGAGTTTTCTTCTTTCTGGCTGCTTTTTTTAGGTCCTTCCTGACCCAGTAACCCTCCCCTCCACCAATATGTACTGAGTTTCTTCCTCCTTCCCACAGCTCACTACAACATACATTTGAGCTCTTGTCCCATGAGCCTTTTTCCTCTTCTTGGCTGTCCTTCCAGTGACCCTAATCCTGTTCTAGAATTTTGGTCCTAGACCTACATATCTCTCTCAGTCAACTACAGAAGAAGCATGTATTGCATATAAGGATGATATTCCTAAAAGAGTATAAGAGATAGGCTTTCATGGAAAGTATTAAAACTGAATAGCTTTGTTAATTAAGTATAAGTTTATTTTGAGGAGAAAGAACAAACTAGAAGAGAGTAGGAGCCAGAAAAGACCAAGAAAATCCAAACTCTCTATTTTAATGCAGTTGAAAATTGACAACTAGCCTGAAAAAATATTAACTCAAGCACAGGTCCTAGACAAAAATAAAAAAAAAAGAAAAGAAAAACTCCAATATTAAATAATGCAGGTGTGCCCTAAAATACATTATGAATTACATACATATTCTCAAACACAGTCTGGATTCTTAGGTTAACTAAACATTTTAATCCCTTTCAAAAAAAAGGAAAATTGAACATAACCTGCAGCCACAGGGGCAAATACACTCTTCACTCTTGTATTTCCTAATTCAGAAACCAAATTTCCACCTCTTTCAGGCCATTCTGTCAGAGGAACAGTGACTCAATACCCAATAGCCAAGTGTGAAACCATAATAGATGGTGAAGATGGCAAGAAATGTGGCCACAGCAATCATTTGAAGCTTTGACCATACTCACCAGACCAGAGTAAGTAGCACAGGGGAGGGGACCAAGTAGAACAGTGGCAAGGCTCCACAATGTTAGTGCAAACTGCTGTGGACTGGTTACCGCTGCTATAAAGTAAATAAGGGGAGAAAAAAAAATCCCCTTTTCAAACCAGACCTAGAGTGGGTGTGTGGCTTAGATCTGACAGTTTCATTTTACTTTGGTGCTTTTGGGGAAGGTGGGGAAGAGGAAAGGAGGGAGAGGAGGAGGTGAGAGAAAAAACAGAGCCATTTTTATAATTAAATTTTGGAACCTTTTTCATTATGCAGTTTCAATTCATTGAAAGTTTTTTTCCTTCCAGCCCCCCCCTTCCTTAAAGCTCTTGCTCTACTTACTACCCTCTCCTGCATAAACGCACATACGCACAGTGTTACCCTTGATATAAATCAAAGCAGGCAGAACAGCTCTGCCTCAATGCTTGCCTTTGTAACCAGGGATGTGAACAATACTTAGAAGGATTTTAAGCCTTGACAACAGTTTAACAATACTGGTGCAGTTCCACTTTTACTTAGGAAAAGCTGAAGGGAAGTTAAAAGGTTTAATAGGTACAAATATTAGTTTTCTGCTATAATCAATAAATAATGCCAAAGTGAAAGAATGGTAACATGTGGCAACATACTGAATGATGCTGTTTCTGTTAATACTCCAGCAAAGGCCTTTGTAAAGTTTTATTCTGCTAATCACATTAAATTGACCTCTGAGGGTCACAACATAATGTTTTGTAATTATTGTTGTATTTGTTTGTGTTGCTATTTAATGGCTCTCATCTTTAAGCTTAACTTAAATTATAGGATAATGCAGAGAAAACCTTAGGAAAAAAAACTGAGGTTTAACTTGATGAATCTATCTAGGAAAGAGTATGAGATTAGGCCACAGATGCTTAGGACTCTGGCCAAGGAGAAATTATTGCTGTGGAGTATGAGACTGAGTAGGCCAAGACTTCAGTTTTGAATTGCTCTAGGCATTTGATTCAGCCTATTCTACTTCTCTAAAATGGCTCCTGTTCCCCTCACCTTTTCACAGCTCAACCTAGAGGAAAGTCACAAATAATAGAGTACAGAAATGTGGGGAACATTATCAAGATGGGCTATTACAAAATAGTTACACTCGATAAGAAACACTTAAATTTGCAAGAGACATTTTGAGAAAAGTTTTTACTAATTCATAAATATGTACTTTTTTCTCTCAGAAATTCTATGAACCAAAGTTCATTGACTTGACCACAGGCCACAGAACCTAATTAGTTCTGTTTCATTATTTAATGTTCAAACCTAACCATCATTGACCAGCTCTACAGACCCAAAGAATTTTTCTCAATTCAAAGCCTCAATGCTGAGAGACAAAAGCTAAACACAAGATAGAAAAGAGTCAATTTATTTTTAACCTGAATATTAGAAGAAAACAAAAACCTGAGGATGGAAAAGAGAAGTTTGTTATAGGGCTTCCTTAATGCTTTCAGTCTCTAGGGAATTAACCAATGATCTTACAGAGGGCTAATAAAACATCTATGTCTTACTTTCTTTTTTTTTTTTTTTT
>NW_003852634.1:1184105-1204338 GCF_000181295.1 Otolemur garnettii | reverse complement strand
CAACCTCCAACTCCTGGGCTCAAGCGAGTCTCCTGCCTCAGCCTCCCAAGTAGCTGGGACCACAGGCGCCCGCCACAACGCCCGGCTACTATGTCTTACTTTCTAAGCTCTCAGGCCACTTTATACATTTCCACATTCTTCCTACAGCCTGGTAAAGTAAGAGAGGCAGGTATTTTTATCCTCAGAACCCTAAAATAGTCTTAGCGTTTGTTAGAGTCTCAAGGGTTTCAATACTGACAGATACATATTGCATAAGCAGAGCTGAAGTGCTGGTTCTAATTCAGTTTTTTGTCAAAGCCCAGATCCACAGAACAATGATCAACTTTATATTCAATTTCCAACATCAGCCGCTTCATTTGAATGACACTTTTTTTTTTGAGACAGAGCCTCAAACTGTCCCCCTGGGTAGAGTGCCATGACATCACAGCTCACAGCAACCTCCAACTCCTGGGCTCAAGCAAGTCTCCTGCCTCAGCCTCTCAAGTAGCTGGGACCACAGGCGTCTGCCACAATGCCTGGCTATTTTTTGGTTGCAGCCGTCATTGTTGTTTTTGGCGGGCCTGGGCTGGACTCGAACCCACCACCTTAGGTGTATGTGGCTGGCACCTTAGCCACTTGAGCCACAGGCGCTGAGCCAAATGACACTATTTTAATGATAATAAATGTTGCATGGGCACTGTGAAATGAGAAACATCACCCTGCATTAATATCCCATCTGTCTGCCATCTCCCTAAGATCCTTAGGCATGTTTTAAAGGAGCATAGGAGAATTTACACCTAATTAAAACCACAGGGGGAATGGAACGTTAGAGGCAGAATTTAGTTTCTTTCTTAGAGTTAGAGTATTTCTGAGGCCTCAGACTACTCTGTCCACCAGACTTGCTCAGGAGAGAGGGAGTGGAAGCAGGAGAGATTATGTATGTATGGAAAAGGTGGTGGGCAAGGAGGAGGAGCTAGACAGTTGCTTTTTAAAATAAAAATGCTGTATATAAAATCAGCACATTGTACCCCATAAATGTAGTAACGTACACAGTTATGATCTAATAAAATATAAAATAAAATAAAGATGCTAGGTTAGGTATTAAGGATGAAAGTACTAGAATATTAACTTATTTGTGCCCCCACAATTTTCTGTTTCCATTATATGCCTAAGCCCAGTGAATGCCCTTCCAGTAGAATTAGAAAATATACTTTTAAAACCTTTGGGAGAAATGACACTGAATACCTGAAGGATGAAGAAATGAAAGTCTGAATAATCCACTAAGCAGATGACTTCTGATAATAGAAAATTGAAGGTGTTTTATTTTATTATTCAAGAAGCTAAAATACAAGAAGGAAAAGAGACTTGGCCTTTTTTCCCTTTGAGTTTACTATCTATCTTTACCATCTAGTTCTTAGCTTTCATGCTTCAGAGAAAATAATGAATTGAAAATATAAGGTTTTTTTTACCCTGTTTTTGACGATTGAAAAGGTGCCTCTGATGAGGAAGCTAAGACCTGTATATACTGTCTCATGCCTGGCCTTAAAGTCACAGCTAAGCAAGCCATTTCATTTTGGGTGCAGCATTAAAATTATTGTATTTAATCTTGTGTACTCAACAAATATTGGGAAAGAAAGAAGAGATGAAAGACAATGAGGAGATGTGGCACCTAAAATGTAGATAGAAAGATTGAATTCAGGCAAGTTGGAAGATTTTTAAAATATTCAGCAAACACGTTCATACAATCAATAACGTCTATGGATAGTAGACTTTTCTGAAGTCTCATCTTGAGCTTATGAGACCTTTGCAAAATTCTATTCTCCTAAATTTATGCAAAACTGCTTAACCACCAGGTCAGTTATTACCCTTTGAACCTAGAGTTATGACCTGGCTTTGCCACTAACATAGCTATCTAGGGAAGGAGAGTGTTAAGGACATTTACAATAACTAATCCTTTTGGGAGTGAAGGAAGATTATAAAGTTCATGTTTCCAACAGAGTTAGTTTTTCTCCATTAGAAGGAATCAGAGAAGAATTCACATTCCTTATTCAATTTGCATGAGAACTTCTTTCAGGTGGCAAAGAAATAAATTTCATAGGTTCACATAATTTAAACCCTGCCCCATTTCCCTCTTCTCCATAGCAGATTCAACTACTTAGTCATGCTTCCAAGGTTCTTCTATCCACCCTTCATTTCAGAGATCCAGAAAATATTGAAGCTAAGATTTAATACACAGTGAGAGTTTCTTCTCCTCAACAATCCCCACTCTCCAAGTAGGGATAGTGTCTGTAACTTACTCCTTTCCCATCCTCCGTCACCAAAGTTAAAAGTTTAGCTCTAGCCCCTTTGCTGCCCTCCTCCTTCTCTGAATACCAAACTCCCCGACCCTCAGCCCTGAAATTCATAAAGCCCTTCTCATTTGCCAGCTAAACTTCAGACCACTTTTTCTATCCCACCCTGGCCAGTAGGTGGCGCCACAGATGGCTAGCTGTTTCTTATCAACTGATTTTTTTTTGAGACTGAGTTTCACTATGTCACCCTGGGCAGAGTGCCTTGGCGTCACAACTCACAGCAACCTCAAACTCTTGGGCTTAAGCCATTCTCTGGCCTTAGCCTTCCCCAAGTAGCCGGGACTACAGGCACCCGCCACAATGCCGGAAAAGACGGGGTATCGCTCTGGCTCAGGCTGGTCTCAAACCTGAGCCTCGGCCTCCCAGAGTGCTAGGATTACAGGCGTTAGCCATGAAGCCCAGCTTCAACTGATGATTTGAAATCAGCAGACTCTGGATATGGCAAGCATTTATCCCAGAGAATTGTTACATGCCACAAATTCTAGTTTGTACAAACTGGTCTTAACATTGAGGGAGTGATCAGGTAGTAAGGGAGAAAACTTTTCCAGCTTCTTTTCTCCCCAACTCAGTGCTAGCCCATAAATAAAGGAATAAGTGACAAGGTTCCAACTAACTTCTTACCCTAGATGTGAATGAACAGAGACAGCCCAGGAATAAAAGTTTGTGCCATTTGCCAAATCTCCCAGTACAGTCTCTGCAACCTCCAAAATAGAAAAGCAGCAGTGGGGCACTGGGGTGTAGATGTGTGACAGGATATTATTGTATAAATTATTTGGGGATTATACACTGTTTGAGATTAGCCACACCTCAGCACCTTTCCATTAGTATTTGATAAGGGATGAAAAATACACAAAGCTAGCTACCTAATATCCACAGCAAGTAAGGACAATTAGAAAACATTCCTTTTTGTTGTGTTCACCCTTCTATTCCCAAAGCTTACCATCTGCTTTCTAGATTGTGGCTTGACCACCCAATCAACATCTACTATCACACAAAAATGGTTTTTATTTTAAAAAAACATGTCTTAAATGTTTGCATTTCAGACTTACCTTTCATATCTCATGTTATACCATGAGGCTAAGTTCAGCTCATAAGCAATGTATGGGCAATTCTGATTAATGGTTGCATGTCTGACAAATATTAGCATACACAGTTGAAGTTTAAACAAAGGGTAAAGGTTACTGGAGTAAGTGTCAGGAGAACCCAGTCTGTCAAACCCATATGGTGACTTTGGACAAGGAAGGCAGCCTCTCTGAACCTGTTTTCTGGGCATATAACTAACTGCCCTACTGACTTCACAAAGAAGTTAGGAGAGTCAAATGAATGGGTCCCTAAATAGCTTTGAAAAATATTAAGCTCTATACAAACAGAAGCATTATATTATCCTTCCGATTCCTAGGTGTTTTCATTCTAATACAGGTATTATTTATTCATTTAGTGATACAGCTTATGTACTAGGTACTAGCATAGTTTCCAGAATAACAAATACCTTTGATTTACCTTAAATTTTATAATTGTTGTGGAGGATAGGAAAGTGAAATGAGGTAGCTCAAGTAACTGAAAAAAAAAAAGGAATGTTCCAGAAGAAAGTAGCAAGGTGAGTCAAGACACAATAAATCCATCACATGAAGAATGTCTGAAGGAATGAATGGGACAAGTTTAGTCTAGAGATGACTAGAGGGGTCAACTATGGATATTTTAAGAAATATGAATTCTGCCATATGGTGGAGATATTTTGTTCATGGCATAAGGCAAAACAAAAATCATGATTAAAAGAAAAAAGGTCTCAGACAATGGAGGTATGTCAATGGGACACAGGAGCTAACTAAAAAGCTCCTAAGACCAAAGGTAGAGCAATTTGAGAAACAAAATAAAGTAGTATTGGACTATACCCCAAAGTTTAAAATAAATATCTATGTGTACATATTGACAGAAATAAATGATTGAACAAATAAATAAATGAGAGACAAAAGACACATCTCCAGTACACAAGAATTCCAAATAATTTATGTAGGTATCTCATACTCAAGGTGGTGGCACATAACTCCACACTCTTCATTGTGGATTGCCCAAGGTGATTTTATTCCAGAGAGTACATTATGAAATGAGGGAACAAATTACTTTACCCCAGAAAGGCCTGATAAACACTACCTCAGCAAGATGTTCACAGTCAAAATTGACAGCATTAAGTCATATTGATAGTATACCCTTGACATAATGTAATGAAATTTGCTTCTGCAGTCTCCCTAAAAATGCATTACCCCAGCCTAATTATGAGAAAAACATCAGGCAAATACCAACTGAGGAACACTGTACAGAATACCTGACAATTAATACTCAAAACTATCAAGGTCATCAAAAACAAGGAAAACCTAAGAAACTGTCACAGTCAAGAGGAGCCTAAGGAGAAATGATGACTAAATGTAAGGTGGTATACTGAATGAGATACCAGAACAGAAAAATGGCATTAGGGAAAAACTGAGGAAATATAAATGCAGCATTGAGTTTTATTAATTATAATATATCAATATCAGTTCATTAACTGTAACAAATGTCCCATGCTAATGGAAGATTAACATAAATAGGAGAAACTGAGTGTAGAGCATATGGGAATTCTCTGTACTATCCATCACATTAATTATGTACATCTACAAATGTTTTGAAACAAATTTTTTTTAAAAAATAGGAAAACCCCTAAATATTACACAAAAATTTTTAGAACTAATAACAAACTCAATATGCAAAAATTAGTTGTGTTTCTATATACTAACTATGAACGGGCAGAAAATAAAATGAAAAAAGAAATCCGAGTGACACCTGTAGCTCAAAGGAGTAAGGTGCAGTTCCATATACTGGAGGTGGTAGGTTCAAACCCGGCCCCAGCCAAAAACTGAAAAAAAATAAAAATAAAAATAAATCCACTCAAAGAATTCCATTACAAAGAATAAAGTAGAAAGGCATACACTGAAAAATACAAAATGTTTATGAAATAAATTAAGGAAGACACCAATAAATGGGAAAACAACCTGAGTTCATGGATTAGAAGACCTGATATTCTTAATTTTAAGATGTCAATACCACTCTAAGAGACCTACTCATTCAATGCAAGGTCCATCAAAAACCCACTGACAAGTCCATAGCTAACATCACACTCATTGACGAAAACTTGAAAGCTTTTCCTCTAAGATTAGAAATAAGACAAGGATCTCCACTCTCACTACTTCTTTTTTCAACACAGTACTAGAAGTCCTAACCAGAACAATTATACCAGAAAAAAAATAAAAGTCACCTAAATAGGAAAGGAAGAAGTTAAATTTTCTGTTTGCTGATGACATGATCTTATGCATATAAACCCCTATAAAACTGATGAATAAATTCAGTAAATTTCCAGTATATAAAATCGATATACAAAAAGCAATTATATTTCTATACACTAGCAAACTATCCAAACAAAAATTAAGAATACTATTTGCAGTAGCATCCAGAAGAATAAAATACTTAAGAATAAATTTAACCAAGGAAGTAAAAGATCTGTACATTGAAATTCAAAACAATGATGAAAGAAATTAAATACACATAAATAAAAAGGTAGCCCATGTTCATGGTTTAAAAGAATTAATATTGTTAAAATGCCCATGCCACCCAAAGTGATCTTCAGATTCCATGTAATACCTACCAAAATTCTAATGCCATTTTTCACAGAAATAGAAAAAAAATTCACATGGAACTGCAAAAGGCCCTAACTAGCTCAAGAAACCTTGAGGGAAAAAAAGTAAAGCTGGAGACATTTCAAAATAGACTTGAAAGCTATAGCAATCAAAACAAAATGACACTGGCATTAAAACAGACACATTGTCCAATGGAACCGGATAGACAACCTAAAAACAAACTCATTCATTTATGGTCCACTGATTTTCTGTTTATTGAGACAGGGTCTTACTCTGTTGCTTGGGCTACAGTACAGTCACATCATCATAACTCACTGCAACCTCCAACTCAAGTGATCTTCTTGCCTTGGCTTCCCTAGTAGCTGAGACTACAGATGCACATTACCACACTGAGTTAATTTTAAAAAATTGTAGAGAGGAGGTCTCACTATGTTGCTCAAGCTGGCCTCAAGCATTATTCCCACCCCAGCCAAAAGTCCTAAGATTATATGTGTGAAAATCACCAGGTCACCATGCCTGGCCTTGATTTTGAATAAAGATGCCAAAAACATGCAATGGGGAAAGGACAATGTATTCAGTAAATGGTACTGGGAAAGTGAATATCCACATGCAGAAGAATGAGATTGTATTCTCCTTTCAAACCATATACAGAAACAAACTTACAATGCATTAAAGACTTAAATGTAAGACCTACGACTATAAAACTACTAGAATAAAACATAGGTGAGAACCTCCCTTATGTTGGCCTGGACAATGATATCTTGGATAAGATTCTAAAAGCATAGGCAATAAAAGCAAAAAAGACAAATTGGATTGTATTAGACTAAAATCTTCTGCATACCAAAGGAAACAATCAATAGGGTGAAGAGATAACCTAGAGAGTGGGAGTAAATATTTACATATCATACATCTGATAAGGGTATGGTTTTATCTTTTAATATCCAAAACATAAGAGAAACCAAAAAAAAAAAATGGCAAGGGAATAAAGTAACTTGAATAAAAAGTGGGCAAAGAACTTGAATAGATACTTCTCAAGAAGACATAAAAATGTCCAATAGCATTATGATAAAAATGCTCAACATCACTAAGCATTAGGAAAATGCAAATCAAACCCACCTCATACTTGTTAAAATGGCTATTATCAAAAATACAGAAGATAACAAATGTTTGCAAGGATATGGAGAAGGGGGGCTCTTGTACCCTTGTATATTGTGGTGAGAGTACTACAGCCATATGGACAACAGTATGAAGGTTCTTCACAAAACTAAACATAGAATTACAACGTGATCTAGCATTCCCATTTCTGAGTGTAAATCCAAAAGTATCTAAGTCTGTATGTCAAAGAGATACCTGCACTCCCATGTTCATTGTGTTATTCACAATTGCCAAGGTAAGAAATCAACCTAAGTGTCCACTGATGGATGAATGGGCAAAGAAAAAGCATTATACACATATAATGAATGCTATTCAGCCTTTTCAAAGAAGAAAATTCTGTTATTTTCAATAATATGGATGAACCTAGAGAATAATGTTAAGTGAAACAAGCCAGGCACAGAAAGACTAATACTACATGATCTCACCTACATGTGGAATATAAAAAAATGGAACTGTAGCTCAGCAGCTGGGATGCCAGTCACATACACTAGAGCTGCTGCATTCGAATCCAGTGGGGGTCTGCCAAACAACGACAAATACAACCAAAAAAGAAAAAATAGCCAGGCATTGTGGCAGACATCTGTAATCCCAGCTTCTTGGGAGGTTGAGGCAAGAGAATTGCTTAAGCCCAAGAGTTTGGGGTTGCTGAGAGCTGTAACACTATGGCACTCTACCCAGGGCAACATAGTGAGACTCTGTCTCAAAAAAAAAAAAAAAAAAAAAGAAGAAGTAGAGAGTAGAATGATGGTTACCTGAAGGGAAGAGGATGGAAGGGATAGGGGGAGATTGAGCAAAGTGTACTAAGTTTCAGTTATACAGCAGGAATAAATTTTTGAGATCTGCTGAACAGCATGGTAATAACAATAATAGCAAATCAGCAAGAGAAAAAACAACCAGCCCCATTAAAAAGTGGACAAAAGACATGAACAGAACCTTTTCAAAGAAGACAAATGGCCAATAAACATATGAAAAAATGTTCAACCTCACTGATCATCAGAGACATGCAAATTAAGGCCACAATGAGATATCACCTTACCCCTGTTAGAATGGCTTTATTAAAAAATTCTAAAACAATAGATATAGATGTGAATACAGAGAGAAAGGAACACTTATATGCTGTTGCTGGAATGCAAATTAGTACAATCTCTATGGAAAACAGCATGGAAATGCCTCAAAGAACTAAAAGTAGATTTAACATTAGATTCAACAATCCCACTGCTGGGGGATAGAAGCCTTTTTATCAAAAAGACATGTGCACTCGAATGTTTGCTGCAGCATAATTCACAATTGCAAAGATATGGAATCAACCCGTGTCCATCAGTTCATGAATGGATTAATAAAATTTGATATATGTAATATACCATAATACTCAGTCATTAAACAGGATGAATCAATGACTTTTGCAACAATTTGGATGGAACTAGAGGCCAATCTCCTAAGGAAACTATCTTAAAAATGGAACAACAGGAGGCGAAGGCAAGATGGAGGACTGCAGCCAGCTTTCCACAGAGGCTCCCATCCAGAAGGAGAGTTAAAAGACAGAAGTTTAGCAAGTAAGCCAATGGTTTGGAACTGAGCCAAGAGAGAAGGTTGAAAAACACACATCAGCATCACTGAGGCAAGCTGCGACACCAAGGATACAAACTAAAATTACAAAATCCATCACCAAGCAGATGGAATTCCCCCCCCCATGAGAAGGGCTCACAGAATAGTCCATACAAACAAGCAAGCAGGGTTCAAACGTCCTCCCATTCTATCCCAAGGGAGAGACCCTCTAAAAACTGGACCTCCTACCCCTACTAGGGTGCTATGGCACTCTCCTGCCAGGAGTAAAACTGTATAAACCTGTACATATTCTGTACCTACAATTCTAAACTCGCAGCACTCCCCTCCACTCTGACTCCGAGGTCTGGAAGCCTGTATCCCATAGAGTCCAGATTCTTGGGCATTTTCTCGAGAGGTGTGGATGGGGCAGGGGCTATTGCTGCTCTGTGCTGATTCTGTGGGACGGGCATAAGGAGAGGACGGTCAGCTGAGAGCGAACCATATAGGAGGGGCAGTGCCCTGAGGCACAGAGCAGCAGCCACAGCAGGAAAAATAAGGCTCATACCCCTGGGGGTATTCTGGACAGACACTCCCTGTCTCTCTGGGCAACTAGAGGAAGCCAGGCATCTTCTCCTGTGGCAGCCACTGGCAAATAGATCTGAGATGGAAGCGCAAGCCTACATGAGTAAAGGGAAGGCCTGAGGTGGTAGCAGCCTGGGAAGAGCATGAGGACTAAAATACGTGCAGAACCGACAGACTTCCAGGGTGGAGCTAAGCCAGAGGACTGCTTTACTGCGCCTAAGACACACCTGGCCCTCAGGGGATCATAGCTGAGACAAAGGCAGTCAGGCAGAGGCTGGAACTGAGAGCTAAGTGTGAGCTCTAACTGCTTGCTGCTGCCCAGGGCTCAGTCGTGGTTTCTGTCAACTCAAGCAGCATCTGATCTGCAGGGAACATATCCAGGACAGAAACAAATTCTGCGAAGTTCTTCTGTCCAGTTCTGCCAGCAACATCAATCAGGGGTGTGCCTGGAACTGAGTGAACTACCCTAGCCTCCATTAAGCACCCAAGGTTGTCATGCCTCACCTCCCCCTGTCAGATACTGGCAGAGAGCAGCAGCCTGGATCAGGACACATAGATCTCCCTATGACTCAGAAAGTCATAAAACCCTGGAGCATCTGCTCATTGGAGGGAACTGAGTCACAGCCCTGTGGGGTTACCAGTGACTGGGTGTGACAGAGGTGCAGGGTGAGGAAGGAGGCATCAACCTTCCCAGACTAATTTATTTGCTGGGTGGGTCCTTCTGACATCACGGAGCACCAGAGTGAGTCATACTTGAGCTGCCAGCAAACCCCTGCTATCTAGTGCCAGAGACATTTTGAACTCTCCCACCTGAAACCAGTGCTGACTTGGACAATTGATTTGGACCTCTCTAACTGGGCCAATCACCTAAGGATTATCCAAGGTGGTACCCTGGGTGTGTGGTTGTGGGAAGGTTTGATTTTCATTTCCCAATTGTTGCTCATACCCTGGGTGTGTGGTTGTGGGAAGGTTTGATTTCCCTTTCCCGATTGTTGCCTGTAGGGGGGCGGGGTGACTTAATTGCTGGTATTTCTTCACAGTTGAGACTTCAACCCAGAGTAGCTGATTTACTAGGGTAAAACAGAGACCAGATAAAAACAAGAGAGAGCCACTTAGCCCCACTACACCAAGTAGGTTCCCAGTGTCTCAGGCCGTAGCACTGTACGGGTCCTTGACAAAGCTATAAGGAAAAGGTACAGACCTTTTACAGTCCCAGCCTTTGAGCAAAGGGCTAGTTAATCACTACCGCTGGAGCCCCCAAATCAACTTCTCCTTATCTGCTCATCTAGCCAAATAGTGTAAAATAAGCATGGGGCAGAATCAGCAGAACAACTCCAGTAATATGAATAACCAGAGTAGATCAACCCCCATAAGGAAGGATATGGCAGACACAATTAAAGATCCTATTCATAAACAGCTGGATGAGATGTCAGAAATTGAATTCAGAATTTAGATTACAAATAAGATTAATAGAATACAGGCAAAGTTGGAATTAGAAATTCAAGGAACATTTCAAAAGTTCTCTCAAGAATTCAATGAATTCAAAGACAAAATCACCAAAGATTTTGACACCCAGAGACAACAATTTGCAGCCCTCAAAGATCTAAGAAATACAGTAGACTCTCTCAGTAACAGAGTGGAGCAAGCAAAAGAAAGGATTTCTGACACTGAAGACAAAGCTTTTGAATGCTCCAAAGCACTAAAAGAGGAAGTGAAATGGAGAGTAAAAACAGATCATTCTCTCAGAGAGCTCTGGAATAATTCAAAGAAAAGTAATATTCGCCTTATAGGAATCTTTGAAGGTGAAGAGGTTGCTTCACAAAACACAGAGGCTCTTCTTCATGAAATTATGAAAGAGAACTTTCCAGACATGCCAAGAGATTATGTAATTCAAACAGCAGAGAGTTTCAGAATTCCAGCACGACTCAATCCAAACAATGCATCCCCCAGGCACATCATAATTAACTTGACTAAAGTTAATACAAAGGAGAAAATTCTGTCAGCAGTCAGACATAAGAAAACCATAACCTACAAGGGGAAGAATATTAGAATGATTGCAGATCTCTCTGCTGAAACCTTTCAGGCTAGAAGAGGGTGGTCATTGACTTTTAATCTCCTAAAACAAAATAATTTTCAACCCAGGATCCTGTATCCAGGTAAAGTAGGGTTCATTTATAATGGAGAAATTAAATACTTTAATGACATTCACATGTTGAAGAAATTTGCCATAACTGAAACAGCAGTCCAGGATATTCTCAGACCTATCCTCCATAATGACCAGGGCAGCAATCCTTTACCATGAAAGTAAACTCACTCAGAAACTTTTGATCAAATTCAAACTTCCACCAGGGCAAAAGAATTAAAAATGTCCACTGGACTTTCTAAAAACTCAATACTCAAAATTTTAACAGGTTTATCAATATTCTCAATCAATGTGAATGGCTTAAATTGTTCTCTAAAGAGGCACAGGCTGGCGGACTGGATACAAAAACTCAGGCCAGATATCTGCTGCATACAAAAATCTCATCTTACCTTAAAAGGCAAATATAGACTCAGGGTGAAGGGATGGTCATCTATATTCCAGGCAAATGGAAAACAGAAAAAAGCAGGTGTTGCAATTTTATTCACAGATACAATAGGCTTTACACCAACAAAAGTAAACAAGGACAAGGATGGTCACTTTATAGTTGTTAAGGGTAATATTCAATATGATGAGATTTCAATTATCAATATTTATGCACCCAACCAGAATGCACCTCAATTTATACGAGATACTCTAACAGGTATGAGCAACTTGATTTCCTCCAGTTCAACTATAGTTGGAGATTTTAACACTCCTTTGGAAGTGTTAGATAGATCCTCTAATAAGAAGCCAAGCAAAGAAATTTTAGATTTAAAATTAACCATCCAACATTTGGATTTAACAGACATCTACAGAACATTTGACCCTAATAAAACTGAATACACATTTTTCTCATCAGCCCACGGAACATACTCCAAAATTGATCACATCTTAGGTCACAAGTCTAACCTCAGCAAATTTAAAAGAATAGAAATTATTCCACATCTTCACAGACCATCATGGAATAAAAGTTGAACTCAGTAACAAGAGGAATCAGCATACTCACACAAAAACATGGAAACTAAATAACCTTATACTGAATGATAGGTGGGTCAGAGATGAGGTTAAGAAGGAAATTATCAAATTTTTGGAACAAAATGATAATGAAGACGTGAATAATCAGAACCTCTGGGATACCACAGAGGCAGTCCTAAGAGGGAAATTTATAGCTCTGGAAGCCTTCCTAAAGAGAATGGAAAGAGAGGAAGGTAACACCTTAATGGGATATCTCAAGCAACTGGAAAAGGAAGAACATTCCAATCCGAAACCCAACAGAAGAAATGAAATAACCAAAATTAGAGAGGCATTAAATGAAATTGAAAACAAAAGGATTATATAACAGATCAATAAATCAAAAAGTTAGTTTTTTGAAAAAGTCAACAAAATAGATCAACCTTTGGCCAACATCACCAGGAAAAAAAGAATAAAATCTCTAATTTCATCAATCAGAAATGGTAAAGACGAAATAACAAACAGACCCCTTAGAAATTCAAAAAATCCTTAATGAATATTACAAGAAATTTTATTCTCAGAAATATAAAAATCTGGAGGAAACTGACCAATACTTGGAAGTACGCCACCTTCAAAGACTTAGCCAGAATCTAGTGGAAACGTTGAACAGGTGTATATCAAGTTCTGAAATAGCATCAACTATACAAAATCTCCCTAAAAAGAAAAGCCTGGCACCAGATGGCTTCACGTCAGAATTCTACCAAACCTTTCAAGAGGAACTAGTACTTATACTACTCAACCTTTTCCAAAATATAGAAAAAGAACGAATACTACCCAACACATTCTATGAAGCAAACATCACCTTGATACCCAAAATAGGGAAAGACCCAACAGGAAAAGAAAATTACAGACCAATATCACTAATGAATATGGATGCAAAAATATTCAACAAGATCCTAACAAACAGAATCTTGCAACACATCAAACAAATTATACACCATGACCAAGTGGGTTTTATCCCAGAATCTCAAGGATGGTTCAACATACATAAATCTATAAATGTAATTCATCACATAAACAAATTAAAAATCAAAGACCATATGATTCTCTCAATTGATGCAGAAAAATCTGTTGATAATATACAGCATCCCTTCATGATCAGAACATTTAAGAAAATTGGTATAGAAGGGACATTTCTTAAACTGATAGAGGCCATCTACAGCAAACCCACAGGCAATACTGTATTGAATGGAGTTAAACTGAAATCATTTCCACTCAGATCAGGGACCAGGCAAGGTTGACCATTGTCTCCATTGCTCCTTAACATTGTAATGGAAGTTCTAGCCATCACAATTAGGGAAGAAAGGCAATCAAGGGTATCCATATAGGGTCAGAAGTGATCAAACTTTCAGTCTTCGCAAATGATATGATTGTATATCTGGAAAACACCAGGGATTCTACTACAAAACTCTTAGAAGTGATCAAGGAATACAGCAGTGTCTCAGGTTACAAAATCAACACCCATAAGTTGGTAGCCTTTGTATATACCAACAATAGTCAAGCTGAAAAAACAATCAAGGACTCTGCTCCATTCATAGTAGTGCCAAAGAAGATGAAATATTTGGGAGTTTACTAACAAAGGACATGAAAAATCTCTATAAAGAGAAGTATGAAACTCTAAGAAAAGAAATAGCTTAAAATGTTAACAAATGGAAAAACATACCATGCTCAACGCTGGGAAGAATCAACATTATTAAAATGTCCACACTACCCAAAGCAACATATAATTTTAATGCAATCCATATTAAAACTCCACTGTCATACTTTAAAGATCTCAAAAAAATAATACTTCATTTTACATGGAATCAGAAAAAACCTTCAATAGCCAAGACATTACTCAGAAATAAAAACAAAGCAGGAGGAATCATACCACCAGACCTCAGGCTATACTATAAATCAATAGTGATCAAAACAACATGGTATTGGCACAAAAACAGAGAGGTAAATGTATGGAACAGAATAGAGAATCAAGAGATGAACCCAGCTACTTACCCTTATCTGATCTTTGATAAGCCAATTAAAAACATTGAGTGGGGAAAAGATTCCCTATTTAACAAATGGTGCTGGGCGAACTGGCTGGTGACCTGTAGAAGACTGAAACTGGACCCACAACTTTCACCATTAACTAAGATAGACTCTCAGTGGATCAAATATTTAAACTTAAGACATGAAACTATAAAAATACTAGAAGAAATTGTAGAGAAAACACTTGAGGAAATCGGCCTGGGCAAAATTTTTATGAGGAGAGCCCCCTGGGCAATTGAAACAACATCAAAAAATACTACTGGGACCTGATCAAACTAAAAAGCTTCTGCACAGCCAAGAACACAGTAAGAAAAGCAAGCAGACAGCCCTCAGAATGGAAGAAGATATTTGCAGGTTATATGTCCGACAATAACCAGAATCCACAGAAAACTCAAACATATTAGAAAGAAAAGAACCAGTGATCCCATTTCAGGATGGGCAAGGTACTTGAAGAGAAACTTCTCTGAAGAATACAGGTGCATGGCCTACAGATATATGAAAAAATGCTCATCATCCTTAATCATCAGAGAAATGCAAATCAAAACAACTTTGAGATATCACCTAACTGCAGTAAGATTAGCCCATATTACAAAATCCCAAAACCAGAGATGCTGGTGTGGATGTAGAGAAAAGGGAACACTTCTACAATTCTGGTGGGAATGCAAATGTTCCTTTTGGAAAGATGTTTGGAGATCACTTAGAGAACTAAAAATAGACCTGCCATTTGATCCTACAATTCCTCTCCTAGGTATATATCCAGAAGACCAAAAATCACACTGCAACAAAGAAATCTGTACCAGAATGTTTATTACAGGTCAATTCATAATTTTTAGGTTATAGGTGAAGCCCAATGCCCATCAACCCACGAATGGATCAATACATTGTGGTATATGTACACCATGGAATATTATGCAGCCTTAAAGAAAGATGGAGACTTTACCTCCTTCATGTTTACATGGGTTGAGATGGAAAATATTTTTCTTAGCAAATGATCTCAAGAATGGAACAAAAAGTATCCAAAGGACCCTGAAAACCAAAAACAGTCTAATACTATGTTCATTTAGTTCATTAGTACTATGAAACATTTTTATAGCTTTCATATGAAAGCTATAACCGAATTATAGCCCAATAATATGGGGAAAGGGGAGAGGGAGAGGAGGGGAAGGGGGAGGATGGTTGGAGGAAGGGTGACTGGTGGGACCATGCCTATGGTTCATCTTACAAGGGTACATGTGAATCTTTCTAAATTTAGAATATAAATGTCTTAACACAATAACTAAGAAAATGACATGAAGGCTATGTTAACCAGTTGGATGAAAATATTTCAGATTATATATAGAACTAGTACACTGTACCCCATGACTGCATTAATTTACGCAGCAATGGTTTAATAATAAAAACAAAGAATGGAACAACAAACGCCACATGTACTAACCACATTTCAACTAACCAATGCACACACATGTATACAGAAGGAATTAAAACTCAGTAGGAATCACACAGGGGAGAACGGGGAGGAGAGGAGGGTCAAAAACCTACCTAATGGTACAACAAACACTATTTGGGTGATAAGCACATCTATGGCCATGACTCCAGCATCAGAAAAGTGATCCATGCAACTAAAACCATTTGTACCCCCTTAATATTTTGAAATAAAAATTAATAATGTACATTTCAAAATTGTTAAAAAGAATTGTTTTAAATGTTCTCACTTCAAAAAAGAATATGTGAAGCAATAGATATATTAGCCTGATATAATCATTCTACAATGTATACATATATCAAAACATCACATTGTACCCCATAAATATAAATAACCATTCTAAAATTCATATGAAATGTCAAAGGACCCTGAAAACCCAAAACAGTCTTGAAAAGCAAGAATAAATTTTGAGATCTCATACTTTCTGATTCCAAACTTACTATAGTAATCTAAGCAGTGTGGTATTGGCATAAAACCTGACATATACACCAACAGAATAGAGAATCCAAAAGTAAACATAGTTTTCCTGAAATAGGGATTGTTTTACTAATCTACCTCTCCACTGTTACTCCTACACCTTCCCTTCTAGCTATAGCATCATATTTAATACACCCCTCCAATGTTACTCCTACCCCTTCCCTCTTCCAAGCTATAGCATCACATTTAGTAGGTAGTCTTTAAGTACTCATATATTTTATCTGTGAATGACTTTGAACCCCAAATAAATGGAATGAGAAAGCTTCTTTAATACCCCTCCCATAAATTGAAGGCCTATCTCTAATTTCAAGGTAGTTCCAATCCACCATGTGTGCCTTTAAAGTATATTAAAGACCATAGCCAAAAGTCCCCTTCAAGACATTTTTGAAATTTGATCATGGATAAGTCAGTTATGGGCCAGGAGTGTCATAGGAGAAGCCAAGTAATAGGATGCAAACTGGACTCCAGTGTGGGAAGTTGTGTTTTGTTGTTGTAGTTGTTTTTGGGGGTTTTGTTTTGTTTTGTTTTGCAGTTTTGGGCTGGGGCTGGATTAGAACCTGCCACGTCCAGTACATGGGGCCAGTGCCCTACTCATATGAGCCACAGGCGCCGCCCAGTGGGGGAAGTTTTAATCTCAGCTCAAAGACTTTCTATCTAGCCAAAGCCTTCCTTTTCTGAAACAAAAATGGGGAGGAGTGTTGTGGCAGGCACCTGTAGTCCCAGCTGCTTGGGAGGCTGAGGCGAGAGAATGGCTTAAGCCCAAGAGTTTGAGGTTGCTGAGAGATGTGACACCACAGCACTCTACTGAGGGTGACATAGTGAGACTCTGTCTCAAAAAAAAAGCTAAAATGTTAAATGTATAGTGAGACCAGGTAAACCAATAACTGCACTATTTCTATTTCTTTGATTTTTTCTGAAATTATAGCAACTAAGCACAATAGCATGGTTATCTGTGCTATCAGTTTTGACACACATGTGTGTATTTGTATGTATATGTATACATGAACATGGAGAATATATTATTTAGTAAATACAGTTTTTCAGGGGAAAATACTTTGAAGTCGAGCTTTAAGAAAAAAAGGTAACAGAAGGGTTTGGGAGGGTTTGAAAAGATTGGGAAGTGCTGTTTTAGCTGATCTGTGGCTGAAGTCCCTTGCAACTCTTTCAAGCTCTTATAGCTACTTGCCCCTCTTGTCTTTTCCAGTGAAAACTGCAATCTTCACTTATCTGAGACACTGGGAACAGATGAATAATGGACTCCTTGGCCTGCCACCCTCCTTGGGTATGAGGACAGTTCTGAGCTTTCCACAGCCCCCCCCCCCAATGTCCCTTACATCCAGGCATTCACATCACTATAGGTAGGGGCATTTGGATAGTAAAAAAATGGCAAAGTTACCTGTAGCCCAGTTGATCAGCATACAGGCAAGTTCTGTGGAGGTTAGATGAAGTAAGTGCCACTTCACATTTCTCATAGTCTGTGTGATAGGTGTGGCAGGTTCTGACCACCACAAAGAAGTTGTCTGCCCAGTTTGAAGGGGATATGCTACTTTAGTGCCCACAGCAGCTCCTTGTTAAAGACAGCTTTAGCTCAGCTGTCTCTGCTAGGTGAAGGGGAAAAAGATGGACCTTGCTCCTACACTGGCCTCTAAGGACTTGGAAGCAAAAGTGCTCTACGTCCCAGCAAAACACATGTTTGCTGAGCCTCACCTGCCTATTTCCAAACTTCAATCAATTGCAGAAGTAAGCATTTTGACAAGTGAGAGGTTTCTTTATAGAAGAATTTGTTTAATTATTTCAGTTTAAAATTTTGAATATTCCTAGTCCTGGAGTCCTCACTGATTCATGGGTGCATGTGCGTGTGCACGTGCACACACACACACACACACACACACATACACACACACACACTGAGCCCTGAACAGGTTTGAGTCAGACACACAACTAGCTGCTAGTGTGACTTGTGGCTTTCCAGCCCTGAACGAAAGAATAAAGCCTGGAACTGAAAAATTGAAATGGTCAAACACTTCAGAACTACTGTGAACTGACATTTGGCCAATGCAAAGACAATTAAAGGCAGCAAGGGCAAGTTAGTCACAAATTAAATGATTAAAGCCTAAGTGCAATCATCTTCAGCAGGCTAAATTCTGGCTTTCCAAGATCTAAGTCCAAAAATAAAGGAGCTCTTATTTTTATTTTATTTTTTAATCTCAGAATTGTACTTTTCACACTATGTGACCTCGAGCAAGTAGTGACCTTAATCTCTATGACCTTAATCTCATAGTGCGTTATTGTTTCAAACATGTTGAACTGACTAGAATAATAAGCTATCACCTCCTTTTCTCCCAGCAGGTCTTGATAGTTGAATGCACGTTTGCATGTATTAAAATTCAACAATGCAACCAAAATTTTAAGCAACAATTCTAATTGTGTGTGTGTGTGTGTGTGTGTGGTAGTGGTGTAGCTTTGTCAGGGATCCTTCTTCTCTCATAGTAAGTGCTGAAGAAGTTTTAATGACCATCATCCTCTTTGTGCTCAGGCTCTGGAAAAAACTGAGTACCTCAATTCACTCCATGGACTGGGAGAAATTGTCACACTCTTTTCCTCAGGGTGTGGTTCTCTGACTCAAACAGCTGCAGAATTGTCTCCTTTTGTACCCTAAGGGAACCCCTTGCCCATGCCTTGGAGTTGGAGGGGTTTATAAGGGCTCCCCTTGGTCATACCCTCTAAGTCATTTCAGAAGGCAACCAAACTGCTCTGAATAACTATTTCAGAAGCAAGAAACCGAGAAATGTCTATCTAGGTTTAGTTGTTCTTATTGTTTTGTTTTAGAAGAGCAATATCTGGCCAAAAGACAGGAACAAGCTTGCTAGAGAATATACTATGGTCCTTGTTTCCTTCTCTGCACAAATCCCTGCATATATCATTTAAATGGCTAAACATTAATAGCAAATATAAGCCTTAAAAATATTTACTGGTAAGAGTTCAATATCCAAATCTGCTTTTTGAAAAAATGAGTATGATATTATGTTGAGTGGGAAAAAGCAAGACAAGGTACAATCACAGAAACATAAAAATTATCCAGAAAAAGATCACAGCAAAATATCATCAATAAATATTATGTCTTCATTTCTTCATTGTTCTACTCTTCTGTATTTTACACACTATATTAAAATGGATAATTTATAATTAAAAATTGAAGTTTTATGTTTATTTTTCCTTTATTTCCTTCCTTCCTTCCTTTATTTATTTTTTTGCCTTGGAAAGGTTTCAAGTACAGGAGCAGGAGCTAGGAGTCTCAAGTACAATATTAAATTAATATATGCCTTTAATAAGTCATTTATCTTCTCTGGGTCACTGTTTTACTCTTTCATGGAATGAGGTAGTAGTAAAGAAGCATCCTTAGAGACCATTCCAATTATGCTTTTCATTTTTTTTTTAGGTCTATTATGCAACTGCTTTTAGAGTTAGCCTTATGTCTTTTCTTTCCTTTTTTTTTTTATTAAATGATAACTATGTACATTAATGCAATTCTGGGATACAGTGTGGTGTTTTCATATACAATTTGAAATATTTTCATCAAACTGGTTAACATGGCCTTCATGTCATTTTCTTAGTTATTGTGTTAAGACAATCATATTCTCTTAGAAAGATTCACTTGTACACTTGTACCCTTGTACGATATACCATAGAAGAGATACCTCCAATCACCCTCCCTCCACGCATTCCCCCCTCCCTTCTCCCTCTCTGTATACTTAGGCTGTTATTAGGTTATAGATTTCATATGAAAGCTATAAATTAATTTCATAATAGGGCTGTGTACATTGGATACTTTTTC
>NW_003852634.1:1153751-1181611 GCF_000181295.1 Otolemur garnettii | reverse complement strand
CTATTTTATTGACCTTTTCAGAGAACAAACATTTTGATTTATTGATCTGTTCTATAATCCTTTTATTTTCAATTTCATTTAATTCTGCTCTAATATTTGTTATTTCTTTTCTCCTGCTAGATTTGTGGTTGGAATGTTCTTCCTTTTCCAGTTGCTTGAGATGTCCCATTAAGTTGTTAACTTCCTCTTTTTCTGTTCTCTTGAGAAAGGCTTGCAATGCTATAAATTTCCCTCTTAGGACTCCCTTTGTGTTATTCCAGAGGTTCTGATAACTCATGTATTCATTATTGTTTTGTTCTAAAAATTTGGTGATTTCCTTCTTGATCTCATTTCTGACCCATCTATCATTCAGCATAAGGTTATTCAGCTTCCATATTTTTGTATGAGACTGCAAATTCCTGTTGTTACTGAGTTCAACTTTTATTCCATGATGGTCTGAGAAGATGCATCGAATAATTTCTATTCTTTTAAATTTCCTGAGGTTAGACTTATGAACTAAAATGTGATCAATTTTGGAATATGTTCAATGAACTGATGAGAGAAATGTGTATTCAGTTTTGTTAGGGTGAAAAGTTCTGTAGATGTCTGTTAGGTCCAAATGTTGAAAAGTTAAATTTAAATCTAAAATTTCTTTGCTAAGCTTCTTATTGGAGGATCTATCTGACATTGCCAAAAGAGTGTTAAAATCTCCTACTATGATGGAGCTGGGAGAGATCAAGTTGCTCATGCCTGTTAGACTATCTCTTATAAATTGAGGTGCATTCTGGTTGGGTGCATAGATATTGATAATTGAGATCTTGTCCTATTGAGTATTACCCTTAATAAATATAAAGTGGCCATCCTTGTCTTTGCTTACTTTTGTTGGTTTAAACCTTATTGTATCTGTGAATTAAATTGCAACACCTGATTTTTTCTGCTTTCCATTTGCCTGGAATACAGATGACCATCCCTTCACCCTGAGTCTATATTTATCTTTTAAAGTAAGGTGCGATTCTTGAATACAGCAGATGTGCAGTCTGAGTTTCTGTATCCAATCAGCCAATCTGTGCCTCTTTAGAGGACAATTTAAGCCATTCACATTGATAGAAATTATTGATAAGCCTGATAAAATTTTGGGCATCAAGTTGCTCAAAACTCCAGTAGATATTTTTAATTTTTTCACCACTGTAGAAGTTGGAATTTGATCAAAAGTTTCTGAGTGAGTTTACTTTTGTTGTGGAGGATTACATTGGTCATTATGGAGGATAGGTTTGAGAATTTCCTGGAGAGTTGGTTTAGTTATGGCAAATTTCTTCAACACATGAATGTTGTTAAAGTATTTAATTTCTCTATCATAGATGAAACTCGGTTTAGCTGGATACAGGATCCTGGCTTGAAAATTATTTTGTTTTAGGAGATTAAAAGTTGATGACCATCCTCTTCTAGCCTGAAAGGTGTCAGCTGAGAGATCTGCAGTCATCCTAATACTCTGCCCCTTGCAGGTTATGGTTTTCTTACATCTGACTGCTTTCAGAATTTTCTCTTTCATCTTAACTTTAGTGAAGTTAATTATGATGTGCCTGGGGGATATCTTGTTCCAGTTGAGTCATACTGGGGTTCTGAAACTATCTGCTATCTGAATTTCAGAATCTCTTGGCACATCTGGAAAGTTCTCTTTCATAATTTCATGAAGAAGAGCCTCTGTTTTGTGAAGCAACTTCATCACCTTCAGGTATTCCTATAAGGTGAATATTAGTTTTCTTTGAATTATCCAAGAGCTCTCTGAGAGTGAGACACATTTTTGCTCTCCATTTCTTTTGATCTTTGCACCCCTGGTCTTCTTCAAAAGCTTTGTCTTCAAAATCAGAGATCCTTTCTTCTGTGTGTTCCACTCTGTTACGGAGGAATTCCACCATATCTTTCAGATCCTTGAGGACTGCAACCTCTTGTCTCAGTATTTCAAAATCTTTGATCATTTTTATCTTTGAAATTGTTGAATTCTTGAGACATCTTTTGAATAATTTCTGGAGATATCTTTTGAATAATTTCTTGAAATTCTAATTCCCTCCTTTCTTCCATTCTGTTAATCTTATTTGCTATCCAAATTCTGAACTCAATTTCTGACATCTCAGTCATCTGTTTATGGATGCGGTCTTCAATTGCATCTGCACCATTTTTCCTTGGGGGAGTTGATCTACTCTGGTTATTCAAGTTGCCAGAGTTTTTCCGCTAATTCTGCCCCATGCTGAGTTTACCTTGTTTGTAGACCTTATCAGAAACATTCAGTCAGTGGCTTCTTCTGGTTGCCCAGAGAGACAGGGCGTGTCTGTCATCTTCTCCCAGTTCTCCAGTGCTGGGGTGACCAGGGTGCAGCAGATTGACAGCAGCTGTGTAGGAGCATGCTTAGCTGGATCAGATCTCATTCGTCCTGCCAGGGTGCCAGGGGGCAGGAGACCAGCAGCAGCTGGATCAGTCCTAGTTCGGCTCCACTGGGGTGATGGGGAGCGGGGCAGGGGAACTGCAATGGTGGTGTGGGGCCTCAGTCAGCCAGATCAGTCCTAGTTCGGCCCACCAGGGTTACCAGGTGGCAGTTGAATGACAGTGGCTGTGCAGAGCACAAGAGCAGCCAAATCAGTCCTACTTCAGCCCATTGGAATGATGAGGGGTGGAGCAGGGGAACGGCAGTCAACGGATCAATCCTTGTTAGGCCCAGCCTGTGCAGCCAGGGGGGCAGGAGAACGGCTACAGCAGGATCAGTCCTTGTTAGACCCCACCAGAACCACCAGTGTGCAGGGGAATGGCAGCAGCCTGGTCTGTCTTAGTTTGACCCCACTGGGGTGACTGGGGGGATGGGAAATGGCAGCAGACTGATCAGTCCTAGTTTGCCCCACTGGGGAAACTGGGGGACAGGGGAACTGCTGCAGCCAGATCATTCCTAGGTCAGCCCCACCAGAGGAACTGGGGGGACTGGAGATCAGCAGTGGTGGTGCAGGGCATGTGCGCAACCAGATCAGTCCTAGTTCGCCCAAGGGGCAACCATGGGGCAGGGGAACAACAGCAGCTGGGTCATCTTCATTGTTTTATAGTCAGAATCATTGGTCTACCTGAGCTGCCTGCAGCCTTTGCAACACAAAGTCTACAATAGGACATTGAACTCTTTGGTTTTAAAAGCCAACAATTGATTAGAATTTCAAATTTTCCTGCAGTGTGATTACATGTTATTTTTATCATCAAAATATCATGAAAGAGTAATGTACGTGTCATTGGTTCCAGGGCACATTTAGAGTGGAAAAGAAGAATGTAAATTAAAATAAAATAAATCCAAAAACAAGATGTTGAGTGAAAAAATACTACTTGGAGAATGACACATACATTAAGATATCACTTATGTAAATTTATAATAACACAGAACAGTTTGATACATTATTTATTGGGAGAGGTAAGAAGGGAAAGAGGAAGAATACTTTTATGCTTTTGTTTTACAAACAAAATGGAGGAATACATATCAAGATCATTTTAGTGCTTGCTTCTGGAAATGGATGGAGAGGAATGGGACTGGAAATAAGAAACAGAATTTAACTTCTCTGTAAGGTTTTGTTTCTTCTCCTGGAAAGAAAGTCTAAAGTGAACTTTATTTTATAAATGTTAACATTTTGTAAATTCTGAGATTCAGGTGTGTTTGTTATATTATTGATTCTCAGTGCTTTTCTGTATTTTTATAATTATTTGAAATAAAAATGAATAATTTCTCAAAGCAAAAGGTTGTATTATTTCTTTTCTATATTTTATTCATGGGTTATTTTAATAGATAACAAATGAATTCATTCTTAAAACCGGAGAAATGGAAAAGAGAAAAAAGTAACAAGAAAAAGAAAAATGAAAGAAGGATTCACTGGGACAAGACAGATGCCCTGGGGTCCTCAGGACATTTTTGCCTCCAAAGTAATGAACAAATTCCTTTTCTAGACCATAAGGCAAGAATTTAGCAAAGGGACCTACTATAAGATGGAGGTCCTGGGTGTTCCAGACTTCACCCGCACCCATCAAATGTTTTAAAATCCTCTCTCTTTCATTGATTTTTCTCAGAACAGAAACTTCTAGTGAGTCTCCTCCAATGGCCTAGCCTTTCAGGGACAAATTTTCCATCTCATCTTCCAAGACAGCTGTTACACCACCATAAATCACCTTCTGCCATCCCTTCTTAAGCCAAAATCCTACTGGTTTCCAGGAATCATATGAGGAATATGGCTCTCTGAATTTATTTATTCATAGTACTTAGCTCACAGCATTTCTTAAACTAAATCACTCTCTACAAAAGATGAACTTACTGAAGATAAAGTTTTTCATTTTTCCTTACTACTCTCACTCAAGCTAAATCCCTGTCACAGTCACAAATGCCATGTTTATCCCCCAATTCTGAAGAAATCTCAGTCATCCTGGTCTCTGTGTTGCATGTTGATTGATCATGGAATCTATTTGCTTTCATCAATTTACTGTCTCCTGATTTCCCCAATGGCCCTTTTCGTCAGCCATTTTCCCCCAGCCCTAACCTATAGACTCTCCTTGCTTTTGAGGGCATTTTGTAATTTGATGTTTTCAAGTGGCTCTTCCTGCCCTGACCTCCTGCATCACCCACAGCCTCTGTTGGCTGATGTAACTGAAATGATGGTTCCAGACTTTGCTCTCTGAAGATAGCAATGATCTTGAATCCAGCTACACACTATGACAGGAAAACAGATGCAGTTAAACAAGATATCAATCTTGGGCAACATGAAGGGGAAAGTTGAAGGCCCAGCTAAGTAAGAGGAGGTAGTTTGGCAAGGTAGTCAGGTGGGAGAAGAATGCTAAATGCAAGGGATAAGAATAAGCTTCACGTATTTAGAAGTGAGAGTCCTCTCTTACTTCACTGCTCAAAGAGACCACTGATGGGGCAATCTAAGAGAAGGGATTGGAGCTTGGCCTGTAATCATCACTCTTTCCCTGATATACAATGTGGCTTTGGGCAATTAACTTTAAAGTCTCTTAGACTCAATTCCTCCATCTGGAAAATATTACCATAATGGAAACTGTTACTGTGGGAAAAGATCTTAGAGATGATTTCTACACCAACTCCCAATTTCACAGTTTAAAAACTCTGAGGCCCAGGGAGGATAAACAACTTGTCCTACCTGGTCATCAATATTTACCTTTCCTAAGTCCACAAGGATGTTTGTGAGGCCAAATGATGTAAAACATAGGAGCCCTTTAGAAGACAGAGGCTATGGAATCATGTGGCATTATTAGTGCCAGCCTTAACCTCTATGGTCCCTTGACATAACTCTGCCCCCTGAATGAAGACTTAGCAGTACTGGGTTTTAATTTCTCAGGACTACTGAATAAATAGCTATCTCTCTCAGCTGGCCATCTCAGCAGTGGGGATGGCAGCTCTCTGCCCTATCATCCACTGCTCCCTCTCCTACCTCAGGCTGTCTCAGCTGCTCGAGAATTCCCTCTACCTGAGGGTCTCAAGCATGCTCCAAGTGACACGTAGGATTTCGGTTTCATAAGTAGATGATATGGAATAGGGCCTCTTTTCTGTAAGGTTATTGGAGTGGGCTCAAAGGCATGCAGATCAGAGAAAGTCTGAGGAAATCCAAAAGGACAGTCCAAAAGGAAAAGTAAAGAGCATACCTAGCACACTTTCCTTTTAGTGCATATTATGACAAAATAGATTTTCAAATTGTAATTTGAGAGCATTCTTGAATGGCCTGGCTGTCTGAGGCAGGCCTGTGGATTCTTCAATTCAATATACAAAATTTTTAGAAAAGAAAGGAGTTCTATTCCCAGTGTTAAATGCATCCAGTTTAGGCCTCCATTAGCCAATGGTCTTCAGTGCTGAAAGATACTACAATCATATCTGAGGGTAGAATATTAAAGGTAAAAATCAAAAGGAAGAGATTAATTCACCTACCTGTTTTTCAGTATCTTTCTGTGGTTAACTAGAAGTGACTTGGACTTAATGAATCATGAATTATTGGAGTAAACAATATCATAACATCATCACCTTATTTGGACAATAAACAAGTGACTCTTTCTCTTCATTTAGGTGCTACATCTATGTAAGTGTAGTTACCAAGGCATTATTGAACTAGGGCCAAAAAGCAATGGCTCATAGGAAAGTAGTGGAATCAATGGCAAGGAAGGCTGATTCCAGGTTCTCTTCTCAGTTCTGTTTAGCAATATCCTGGCTCTTTGGACCCTCAGCACAACTAGTGATCACTATATTCAAAAGTTAAACGGCATATTTGGGAACTTCTTGAGAGACAAAGTAACAAATCAGGATTTCGGTTGCTCTCACCATAAACTGTCACCATATATCTGAGTAACAGACCAGGCATACTCACAATTTCCCCAAATATACAAATACTGGAAGATCTTGTTGAGCTTTGGTATTGGTTTACAAAGCATGCTTCTCTCTTTATAGCCTAACTCCCTGTCAAGCCACATAGATATGAAAAACACCCTATAGCACTGGCACAATTACCCTTCCTTTCACTTATTTAAATAAATGGATTTGACTATGTCAATCATGCCACAGCCACAATTTTGCACATATAAGTCTTATTATGTGAAAAGGCAACATGGCCTGTATACATACATACAACACATATATTCAATAGACATTGAGTATACTTTGTCCCTTGCCAAGAGATACAGCGCACAAGAAGCTCATAAATACAAGCACATAGAGGTTATATACAGATACAGAAATCTAGCAAGGGAAAATATAATTGAATTTCCCCAAGGGGAGATTGAGAACACTGAACCTCCATTGAGTACATCCCCAGTAGTCTAAGCAAAGAGAGACTTGAGAATGGAACAGCTATTCCAGTGTACAAAGAAACCATGTAACAGCATCCACTAACTCTCAGAGCCTTGGACCAAAAGTTTCAACAAGTCAACACAGAGCTTGGTGAAGGAGAGATCTCATCCCCACCTGGATGAGCATGCTGAAGGCCTCAAGGACTAGAACATCAAGGCCACCCAGATGCCAAATAAACCCTAGATAAATCAAATAAATACTCTTTTAATGAATTAGGTTTTGCTGTTAGTATTTCCTTAACCTTAATCATTGATTACTTCAGTCATGGAGGAGGAGTGTGTTGCTATAAATTAACTAACTGTCACCCAATAGAACAGACTTTCCCTCTACACAAATAGTATGGCAAAAGAATCTGCAGCATGCCAATCCACCACTTTTACAGGGCTGAGAGGAAGAAATTTGATGAATGTTATGGATACCTATTCTGCTCTACTGGGTCCATACTGAACAGCTGAGTTTCCTGTGCCCATATTTCTCTAGAATACATAACACCTCAGGTTTTGGATCCAAACCTTAGCCATGGACCTCAGATCCAATAAATAGGTCCTTGACTTATTCTACCTGTGCCATAGTAACCCCAAACCTCAGTTAATGTGGGCCAAGCTCCTTTATTGCTCCCTTCTCCAATCTCAGTCTTCCCAGTGATAAAAATGTTCTACACGTTTAGAACTGTTGTCCAGTATGGTAGCTGCTAACCACATGTGGCTACCAAGCACTCAAAGTGTGGCTGAATTCCAACAGCTACCCAGAAATTATGCAAAGCCTTGTCCTCTAGGTGTCAACAGACAGAGTGGGAAATCTGAACTTCTATTTCCACCTGGCAGTAACAAGACAACTCCCTTCCCCTGGAGTTGGAACTCCTGAAGCTAGAGCAGTATCAGAGAAAGTCATCCAAAACAGAAAGTTTAAATAAGATCCAGAGTCTCATAAAATACTACAGAAATGTCCAGATTTCTATGGAAAATCATTCATCGAACCAAAAACCAGAAAGATCTCAAATTGATTGAAAAAAGGCTACCAGTAGGTACCAAAAACAAGATGGCAGAGATATTAGGTTTACCTGACAAAGCAGCATAATAAAAATACTTCACTATACAGTTAGACACATTCTTGAAACAAATGAAAAATGGGATGTCTTGTCAAAGAAATAAAGGATATACAGATAAATCAGGTACAAATTTTAGAAATGACAGATATAATAACCAAACTTTAAAAACTGAATGTATGGTTTCCATAGCAGAATGGAGAACACTGAGAAAAGAATTACTTAACTTGAAGATAGAATGATAGAAATTATCTAATCTGAACAACAGAAAAAAAATAGGTTGAAAAAAATGAATAAGGCCTCAGGGAGCTGTAGGATGACAAAAATAAAATCTAACTTTTCTGTCATCAGAGGATGTCTGAAACAATAGGAGAAGAAAGAAGGACATAAAGCATATTTAAAGAAATAATGCTTGAAAACTTACCAAAACTGGCAAAAGATATATAGATAAACCAGGTACAGAGGCAAACAGATTCAAGAAGCACATCCTGAACTAGACAAACCCAAAGGAATCCATGCTAAGGTACATCATACCTAACCTTCTATAAACTAAAGAAAAAAAATTTTTTGAGGGTGGTGTCTGTGGCTCAAAGGAGTAGGGTGCCAGCCCCATATGTGGAGGTGGTAGGTTCAAACCCAGCCCTAGCCAAAAAACAGCACAAAAAAAAAAAAAAGTTCTCAAAAGCAGCAACAGAGAAATGACACCTTACATACAAGGGAAAATGATTTGGAGGTATCTCAAAGGCATTATGCTAAGTGAAAAAAAAAGACAATCTGAAAAGGTTACATACTCTATGACTCTGTTTATGTAACTTTCCTGAAATGATAAGACTTTAGATATGAAAACTAGATTAGTTATGGCCAGGGGTTTGGATTTGTGGGTAAGGGAAATGACTGTTACTATAAAGACTATAAAAGTGTACGCAAGAGAGACTCTTGTAGTGATGGAACAATACTCTATGTTCATTGTGGTAGTGGTTACACAAATATACATGTGATAAAATGACATAGAACTTTACACACCAATTGTCCCAATGTAAAGTTCATAGTTTTGATATTGTACTATAGTTATGTAAGACATAAACCTTAGGAAAACTGGGTGAGGAACACACGGGGCCTCTCTGCCCTTGAAACTTCCTGTGAATCCATAATTATTTCAAAATTAAAAGTAAAAAAGTCACTGTAGGGCAGTGCCTGTAGCTCAGTGAGTAGGGCGTCAGCCCCGTATAACCAAGGGTGGTGGGTTCAAACCCAGCCCCGGCCAAATTGCAACAAAAAAATAGCCGGGCGTTGTCTGGGTGCCTGTAGTCCCAGCTACCCGGGGGACTGAGGCAAGAGAATCACCTAACCCCAGGAGTTGGAGGTTGCTGTGAGCTGAGACTCCATAGCACTATACTGAAGGCCACATAGTGAGATTCTGTCTCTAAAAAAAAAAAAAAAAAAAAGTCACTATATTAGGGAGAATAATGGCCTTCCAAAGATGTCTACATCCTACTCCCAAAATCTGTGAATATTTTAGGTTATTACATGGCACAAGAGGAATTAAGGTTGCAAATCATCTAGGTTGATAGGAATTAAGGTTGCAAATCATTTGAGATGGGAATATTGGGAATATTATCCTATAGTATCTATCCATGTAGACCCAATGTGATTATAGGGGTCATCATAAGTGTAAGAAGGAGGTAGAGATGGAAATGTAATGACAAGAGTAAAATTGAAGTGATGTGATATGAGAAATCAATCCCCTATGGCTGGCTTTAAATATGAAAGGGGGCCACAAGCCAAGAAATTCCAGCAGCTCCTGCAGTTGGAAAAGGCTTCCAGAAAGGAATGGAACCCTGATTGCACCTTGATTTTAACTCAGTGGAACCTAATTCAGACTCTTGACCTTAACCTCCAGAACTATAGAATAATAAATTTATTTGTACTTTAAGCCACTAAGTTTTGGTAATTTGTTACAGCATCCGGAGTCGAAAACCAACACAGCCGCCAACCAGGGATTAAAAACTAACTCAAAGACAGACAACTGGCTTTTTGCAGAGTATATCCAATTATTTAGTCAGAAGTAAATAACTCTGTACTGTAACTTTAAAGCAATAATCAATACATTATAGTTAATGCTATTTGCAATTCCATATCACCAATGATAGCAATGAGAGAAACCATTCCTCAGAATCACAAGGAAAAGTCACGTTACTCCATATGAAATGGGGCCTTTTAAAGCATTGCAAGGATAAGAACAGAAGTATTTGTGCCATAGAAAGTGGCAATCTTGTTTCAACCCAGCTAGAGTTACCTATTTTCTGAGAAATGTCCTGATGTGTTAGGAAAACAGGCCATATATATTTATTTTCTGCTATGGTTTAAATATTTGTCTCCTCGAAAATTCATATTGAATCTCCAATGTGGCAGTATTGAGATACAGAATCCTTAAAAGGCAATTGAGTCATGAGGATCTTGCCCTCAGGAATGGATTAATATATTCATAGATTACTGGACTAATAGTTTAATGGATTAATGATGAATCATGAGAATAGAACTGGTGGCTTTATAAAAAGAGGAACAGAGACCTGGGCTAACACTTTCAGCCCCCTGGTCGTGTGATGCCCTGTGTTGCTTTGTGACTATGCAGAGAGCCTCCACCAGCAAAAAGGCCCTCACCAGATGCATTTCCTCAACCTTAGATTTCTCAGCCTCCATAACTATAAATTCCTTTTCTTTATAAATTGTTTGGTGTTAGGTATTATGTTATAAGCAACAGAAAATGGACTAAGACATTTTCCAAGGGTTATAATAGAGAAACAATAGAAAAATTCATTCAAGAGAAAGAAGAGATGGGTGGAGGGTAAAGGAAAAGAAAAAAAAGAAAAGAAAATAGCGACTAATTCTCACTATAAGTTGGATTTAATTTTGACCAAAGTACATTATTTGAACAATAATTTTTAATTAAACTTGTTAATATGTTGTTTAGGATATTGCATCCTCATTTATAAGTGAAATATGTTTGTAATTTCCCTTTATAATAATATATTTTTTCCAATTTTAATATCAAAGTGTATCCAGATGAAGTGGAATGAATTTGAAGTATTTCTTCTTTTTCTATTGTCTATAAGATTTGGCATGATCTGTTTTTGGAAATTATCTTCTATTTTTATTTATAAATATTAGTTGTCTATTTTTTGAGACTTTGGAAAAATAAAATAAAATAAAAAAGAAAAACTCATTTATTAGAAAAACAATCAGGTAAATTCATGCAGATAGAAAAAAAAAAAAAAAAAAAAACAACCCGGTGAGGAACAAAGCTAATTCCCTGTAAGACAGGAAAATCCATTTTATTCTCTTCTCTGTCCCCAGTATCCCAGTGCTTAGCATGTAGTAGATGCTCAATATATGTTTGCCAAATCAAATTATTATTAACGGACCCATCCAGCCTTAAAATTCTATTAACTCTCATACTCTGTGATATTCTAAACTGCTAAGAGAAGAAGCAATAAATATTTATTCACTAATCAGAATATCATCTATTACTACCATCCCTACTGTAAGGCACAGATATGCCATATATTAGTGTTTACAGAACTTAAAGGAGCTTTTCCTTTAATACATAATGTTAGATATCTGGGATGAAACCCATTAACAATTTCCATTATGGCTAATACTCCAAAAGGTTCATGGGTCCCTAGTGTCCCCATGAAGGTATCTGGACAACATCTACCTCTCTAACTCCATTACCATACCTAACAATTGTGCTCAGAAGGTTCCCTACTTTTGTCAGGCCCTTGACTAAGAGAAATATATGGAAATAGAGAGACAGATGAAAGACAGATATGTAGAGGTAGTCAAATTGAGTTTTTATGGAATGTAGTTATATGTTAATGGTAGACTGGTGGGAGGTAAGTGCTCAAGAGGCTTTTTTAAAGAATCTGAGAGTTGACAAGTCAAAGATTTGGGCAAACTATTCTCTGACTTGGTTTTGGTGACAATGGTAACTTCAAAGTGAGTGCTAAGTGCTTATTTATCATAATAAAAGTGCCTGTGATGGCTAATTACAAAAATGCTTGTAACAGTAGCTGAGGGCTGTTGGCCATAAGTCATGTTTTCCTGAGAAATTCATTTTCATGGCTTCCATTTCAAGTTTCCATGACCATGACAGCCATGGAATAGGAATCCTGTAACAATTTTGGGAAAGGCTAGTGCAGGGTTTTTTAACAGACAATGCAAGATTGGACTTCTTGAAAATGCATGCAAGCATTATGTACAGAAGGGTACATTTTTCTGAAGAGAATATCCTTGGCATTCATTGAATTTTCATAGGGAGTCATGCCAAGCCAGGTTAAGGACCACTGGCTAAATGGTGACAGCCACTTCTTCTACTCCCCTACTGAGTAAACAGCACATCTTGAAAACGTGTTCTAGTTATTTAATAACCAAAGAGAATGTGCGTTCCTGTTCAAGCAATTCTCTGAGACCTAGTCTCCATCCAGGTTAATAAATCAAATGCATGCCTGAAATAACACTGCAAATATTGGGAAGGAGGGCAGAAAGAATTTAGTAGCACCACAAAATTTAGGTTATCACAAATAGGCAGGGGAAAAAAAGATAACTATTGATATTTTAAGTCAAACAAATTTAATTGTGGAATTCACTTTTGGGGTCATCCTTCTGCCATTCCACCAGGCTCTGGACGATTTCTTAACTCTAGATATAAGTCATGAAATGTGGACCCAATTTAACATTGAACTCAGTAAATATCAGTTAAGAAGGGGGAACATGAAAACATTTGCAAAAACAAATATAAATGGTACTATGTATTCTTCTTCTCTGCATTATTTCTTTTTCCACAGCAGGCCATATTTGACTCTTGCCCTAGATCAATGAAACCCAATCATAGATACTTAAGTCTGGGACATAGTTTAAAAAATAATCTCAACCATTAATGTCAAAACTATATACATAAAGGGCAAAACCACATTCAAACTATTCAGGACAGAGAGTTGCCTGTGTATTTCTTAAACACATTCTAAAAAAAAAAAATTCACACTTCCCTTGTTACTACACCTCTTTTTCTCACAACTACCATGGTCAGGATGTTCTTTCTATTTTTTTTTTTTTTTTGAAACAGAATCTCCAGCTGTTGTCCTGGGCAGAGTGCCGTGTCGTCATAGTTCACAGCAACGTCCAACTCTTGGGCTCAAGGGATCCTCTTGCCTCAGTTTTTCTATTTTTAGTAGAGACAAGGTCTTGCTTTTGCTCAGGCTGGTCATGAGCTCAAGTAATCCACCTGCCTCGGCCTCCCAGAATCCTAGGATCACAGGCATGAGCCACCACACCCAGCCAGGATGTTCCTTCTAAATCTAAGTTTCTCCTGATAAGCTTTATGAACTCTTAATCAGTCTTGCATGAAAGTAAAAATGGCCACTCACTAGCACACTTACTTGTGCATATGTGTGTGTGTGCAAACACACACATGCGTTTTGGCGAGATGACTTTGGTGCCAGTAATCCAATTCTGTCAAGCCAAATGCCTTAATCATTTCTGAAGTTTTTCTCCAAAAAGTCCCATTAACTAGGAAAAAGACAGGCTAAAAGATTAAGGGACTATTACATTTCCAAAGCTCATTATCCCCCCAAGTTTTGCAAATATAACTGTCACTCCGAATAAAGAAGTATAGTTTCCTTCAAAGGTGGCTTATTGTAGGTGACCACACAATTTTTTTCTGAACTGGAGCACTCTTGAGGGTGAAATAAGTATGTTGGAATAACATGTATAAACCACAACATATGGTCACCCTACTTATAGTCCTTCATGGAGGAAATGTTTTAACTTCTCTCAAATTAAACAAATCTCTATGCCTTTTCTTGAAGGATGGCATGGCACTACTCCATCAGTCAGGCCCAATATAGAATCTTGGTCTCAAACATCTAATCCTCTTGAAGAAAACATCAGGAGCAGCTTTTTGTTTAATCTAGTTGCACCACACTTGAAAGGGGCTACCGAGGGTGACAAGTTGATATTTTAAAATGAGATTTGGGGGTGCTTGAGAAAACAGTAAATAATACTTTATATCAAAATTATCACACTGGGGATAGATAAGATGACATATTGAGGTGCCCTATGGAAAAATAATAATTGTGTGTATAGTAGTTGGTCCTGAAGACTTCAGTTTATTTTCTACCAGAGAACAAGGAAGGGAAAGATATCAGATCACAGCACTTACATACCGAAAAAGACCAAAAGAGCAGATTCCCTAGTACAGACCAGCAATTCACTTCATGCAGTAAGTAGACTAGAGGAAAGAAAAGACAAAGACAAGGAAAGTCCTCATCCTCACTTCTAGATGGCTCAGAAAAGGGTCTACCTTCACTGAAAGGCAGTTTCCCCTGACCATCCACTCTCCCAGATGATCATATCCCAGACAAGATTTTCCCAAGGTTGTGATGTGCTTACACACAGGGCCAGTACTATTTGAGAATAGAAGAATGTTCATTTCTGCTCAAAAATAAATGTTCTTGGCAAGAAAGAAGCATGAACTTAAAGGTAGCTCCAAATGATGTAGTCTTGTCCAGTGCTCTTTGTTTTGTTTTCAAGTAGCATGGAGAAGAACTGAGAAGTTCTTTGTGTCTAATTCTCCGACTTTGGGTTTGAAAAGTTTTGTTGGTAGAGAAACTGTCAATTAGAGAGCTGGTGGGAAACTTTTAAGAAGAAATAAAAGGGAAAAAAAGAAAAAATTAAAATTCCCAAACCTAAAGTCTCTAAGATGGGAAAAACAAAGAATACAAACTATTTCTTAGTGAATCATATCCCTTCCCTATCATCCACTTTGGGTCTTCTCTCCTTTTGATTACTGTGAGCAGGAATGCTTAAACCATGCATACTCCACCTGATAAAAGTCTAAAGGTAATCTAAAAGAGTCAAAATGCCGGTTAGAATCTCCTTTTCTCTCCTTACTAAGAAATCTGAAGAAGAAAACTGGACTTAGAAATAGAGAAATTGCAATCAATATTTCTTTGCTTCTCCTAAGCAAATACTTTTGTGAGACCAGGACCTCCACAGTGATTGTTTCAGAGATCTATGAGCACATTCTTGAGTATTTTAAATGCAGCACTTACCACTTTCTCATCTCTCTGTAATACCATCACACCTATAGTTCTCCCTGTTTACTGGGTAGCTTACAGGTAATCAGACCATTGTGGAAAAAAGAAAAAGAGGGAAGAGAGACAGTATCACAGAAAGAAGCAGTATTTTGCAATTGTTTGACTTTGGCAACAAGGTTTTACTGGCTTGCAGTTGTGTGCCTGTGCATGTTAAAAAGCACTTACACATTGAAGATTTATTCATTGAACAGGTTGATTTATTTGACAGACTTGATGATGTCAAATTCTGCCATGTGCTTACATAAGTGTTATACATTTATCAGAGCTTTTATTTAGGTAAATATTTGTTTTAAAAGTATTTTCCTTTAAATGACTTTCTATAGCTAACTGCACAATCAGTCCATGGTTCATTTTAATTACATTATGTTAACAATAGCTATTTGGTGGAAGTCTCTGAAACCTAATCTTTTTCATGCCATTTCATCTCCACCCAACCTCTATTCCTTTCTCCTAGTAATAAATTTCTGATTAAAAATCACACCACAGGGAAAAAATTGTAAATATGTACAAAATCCTTTTCTGTTATAGTATTTTACATGTACAATTTCCAGGAAAGCAGTTTCTTGGTATATTGTTAAAATCACAGACCTGAATACTTTTAAACTAAAAAACTGGCTAATTATCCCTGACAAAGGGATAATTTTATATGGATAGTATATGTCTGGGGGTGTGTAGTGGCAGGTGGAACAACTAGGGGAGAACTAGGCAGAGAATAAGGTAGAATAAAAGGAAGTAAATGGAGTCAAATTTCAAGCCCTAAAAATTTTGTTGAATCACCATACTCCATCTGAATATATGTGCATAAAAATGATATCTTCTCAACTCAAATGCATGCAATCTATCTAGGTTCTGTGAGAAGTAAAATATTTCCAAGTAACAAAAATGTCTAATCAGTAGCCGCCAGGGCTGATTTGAGTTCCTCCACTGTAAATATGCAGTTTGCAAAGGCAAGATTCATTCTGACCTCCCATGTCAAGCAGTGTTGTAACCAGGAAAGATATGAGGAGGGATCCCACAACCACACAAGCACATTTTTGACCTAGTAAGTAAATTCGGGTTTTTTTGTTTGTTTTTGTTTTTGTTGTTGTTGTTGTTACTGCTGGGTAAAATGCCCAAGTATTCCAGAAATTAGACACTGTAATAAAAACGTACCAGCCCAAAATTAAACTGCTCACTAGACAGATGGTTAATTATATTCAAAGCCACATATTTCACTGGGATAGTTTCAGACACTCAGCCAGTTTTATTTGATTAGCTGGTTTCCTAGTTAATATGTAAAATGACAGTTACTTTGGACTTTTGTGTTCTCTTTTAAAAATATATTTTCAGTAAGTGTAAATTCTTCTTAGCCATGAAAACATCACTGCAAATAAAATGTTTGGGCATTTGTTACCGCATAAAAGATGTGAGGAAGATTTACAGCTCACCCCCTGCCAAAAAAAAAACCCTCAAATGGTCTTTAGTAGTTCAAAGACGACTATTAGAGCACCTTTATTCACCAAGCAAAATATTCCAGGAACTATCAACCCAATCTGATCCTCCACCAAAAACAACCGAGAAGATATTCAAATCCCAGGGTTAAAAGCTTTTTGAAAACAGCCCTTTCAGCCCTACACACAAAAACATGTGTTCTCAGATAAGTCTGAAAACGGAATGTTAGAAAAAGGCCACATAGCTAAGTGTATTGCTGTGCACAGAATTCAACAATATGCTGGGAGCCAAAACCCAGAAGCAAAATATGAGACACACTTATTCCAAAATGCAGGCAGAATCTCGACAAAAACCAAGAGTTCCAGTGTAGAAATGGGGATGCCAATTTTTTTTTTCTTTTTATAACTTCAAAAAAGCCAGAAAACCTTGCGCGGGTGATTCGGTTTCTCACGAATCAGACAGAAGCAGTCATGCTGAAACCGCTGGATTCCTCAGCTGAACAGCGCCAACTCAGCCGCGCGGTTTCCATACTTTTCCGGAGCTGGGCCCAGCTCCCCGCGCCGGCTGGCCGCCTCCTTGCCCCACAGGGTATACAAAACGCGAGTGGACGTGTGTCGCGGGGTGAAAAGCCACTCAGGAAAGCGTCAATTCAGCCGCCAACGAAAACAGAATGGACTGCGGGCCAATTTCCGCAAAGGTGACGACCAGCCTGGGCGAGGCTCAGTCGGCTTTCCAACTTATATCCGCCCACGGTCTTGGCTGTTTGGTGCGTTCCCCAGGAGTGCTCTGTGGAGACCACCGCTCGGATCGCGTGGGAGACGCTGGCGGGGGTAGCCTGGGCTACGCAGCTTCGCACGTTTACAGCTTTGGCCCCCGGCGGCCGCCGCGTGGGTTTTCCCGCGCGTGCCAAAGTGTGCAGTGCTGGTGCCCCATTCCCTGGCCAGGCTTCCCCGGGCACCAATCCGAAAAGAGGCATTAAACGGCTGGTTCTCGCTGCCGGGCGGTATGCGTGTGAGCTCAGCGGCTCCAGCGGGTTCGCTTCCCCTCCCCCCCCCATTCGAGCACTGAGGCCTTTCCTAGATTGCAGTGCCTGCCTGGGCGAGCCGGAATCTCTCGCTCTCGCAGCCTCGCTCCCCTGTACAGGGACACACACATGCACGCCATTCGCACACAGACGTCCTCTCTTCTGTTTTCCCTTCCTTCTCTCCTCTCTCGGCTTTCTTGTATTCGTTCAAAACCCTGCCGCTGCCACCCGAGCCAGCCAGGAGCTAGTGAGAAGGCCAAGGGGCTGGATGGCAGGGATTGTACTCACCTCACAGGCCGACTCCCTAGGCGCACGTTGCTGGCGGGCTCAGGCAGTAGGCGCCCGAGCTGGCGTGGCTGCAGTCAAGGCTGGGCTGCCAGTGTCACCTCAGCTGTTGGAACTGCCACTGCTGACGCTGCTACTGCTGCTGCCACCGCCGCTGCCTCTGCCTCGGCTCCATGCGCTGGGCCCGCCAGGTGGACGCGCCTCTCCCTCGTTTGCTAGCTCAGGCGCCACCGCCGCCGCTCTAAATTGAGTCAGAGCTGTCGGGCTCTGGTCTTGAAACTGAGAGCTTCTCTGGCTGCTCCGTTGCTCCTAGGGTCCGTGCTTTGCCTACACCACGGCTTGCTGGGGCCGAGGCTACCTAGCAAGCGGACTGCGCGCGCGGCGCCTGGAGCCCGCTCTATGCCGTGGCTGCGGCCGTCTGCGCGCGCGCGCGCGCGCGCGCGCACGAGAGAGAGAGAGAGAGAGAGAGAGAGAGAGAGAGAGAGAGAAGACAGAAGAGAAGAGAAAAGAAGAGAAGAGAAAAGAGGCTGCTACAGTCGCTGTTGCTATCGCTATTGCTGTTAAAGCTACTGCTAAATGCTGCTACTGCTGCTGCTGCTGATGCTACTGGTTTTCCTTCCCAGGTTCTCCCTCTGCCTCATCCCCTCTTCTCCTCCCCTCCTCCTCCTCCTCCTCGTTCTCCTCCTAGTCCTCCCCCCTTCGCCTTCCTCTGCCGCTTTTCTCAGAGCTTATGCAGGCAGTGCCTGGTCCCTTCTACTCCCAGAGCTGCCTCTGCCCATTCAGAAAGGTGCCCAGAGTGGGGCTGCCTCGTCTGCCACCATCGCTATTGCCCCTGCCATTGTTTCCTCCAACAAGGTGGTTCTTGCTGGACGCATCCTCCTTCTATCCTCCTTCCCCACCACAGTCCTCCCTTTCACTCCTTCTCTCTGGTTACCCTAAGGTCCCTTCCCCATATGCACCCCCTCCGTCCGTCTGTCCCTCCCTCCCCTCAGGCGTCCGGGAGCGCGCTCTGCGCGGCCACCTGTCATAAAGGGCGCGCACCCCCCTTCCCCACCCCCACCCCGCCCCCCACTCGTATTCTTGCAGCTGGTCCAGTCCACCGCGCGACTGACTGGTGCGTTCTTCCTGTGGCAGACATGCAGCCGGGCACCATTCTCCAATGCCTTTTAGGGCAGTTGTGTGTGTGGAGAGGGTGCTCTGAAGTTTAGGGAAGATTATTTGAATGGCTTCATCCACCAAGCATCTAATCATTCAATCTACACCTCCACTTAACTTAAGGGCCTAGGTCCCCAGCAAGGTGGGTCATGTTGAAGGTTTGGAGGAAGGCAGAGAAGTGGAGAGGGATGTTTTTGGAATAAAAGACAAGAACCAGGAAGGAAATGAAATCTGCCTGACTGCTGTCATTGAAAAATCTCTTAGGTAGTCTTTTCCCCTCAGACGTCCTGGGAACCCAGGAGGAAACAGCAAAAGACTGGAGAGCAACTCAGGAGAGACAATTTAGTGCTTCTGGAACCCTGGGTGTGAAATTGCTGCCTGAGCTCAGAGTCACCACCACTAGGAGCCAGTGGAAGAGATGAAAAGGTTGGTGCTAGAACAGAAGGGGTAAAACTAGTTACTTTGTGTACAGTTGCTCCAGCAAGTCATTGCCAAATCAGAGCTCTTCCAGTCAGTCAAGGCACAGTTTCAGAACTTTTTGTTGCCACAGCTACAGCCTCATGTTTGCTACCAAGGCTCAGACTTTGGGATCTGATGGGTGAAACATCTCAGTATCCCCTCCAACATAGGCTATGTAGCTTGTTACACAACCCCTTCCCAGAAACAGCATGGGGGGAGTTATTTCCCCCTTCCTGGCAAGTACAAGAGACAAACGTTCTAAATATCCTATTGCCAACAAGGTCTGGGTCAACTCATTGGGTATGAGGCACTCTTCCATGGGTTTTTTATCCCTGGGCCATAAAATTTCTGTTTGGCTTTTAGAGCTATTCATCTCTGTGCCTTTGTTTTTGCCATTACACCTGCTTGGAGCACTCTTGTTCTTTCCTCCCTCTCCTTTTTAATCTATGAAATTCATCTGAAAATAATAGCTCAGCCCTAAATAATCAATGTTTCTTGAGTCCTTACTATGTGCCAGGCACTATGCTAAACAATTTACATTAAATATTTTATTTATTCTTCACAATAAAGATAATTTTTATTATCCCCATATTACAAGTGAGAAAACTGGGTTGCAAGTTAGGTATACCTATCTTGATCATATGAATGATGTCTTATTTATCTTTCATTTGGCAGGCAATATGCAAAAACATTTGCCTCTTTCAGGCACTGGACTGAATAAGAAGAAAAATAAAATTTGGCCTCTACATTCAAAAGGAAAAAATCAAACCAAAAAGTTAAACATGTAAATGTTAAACACGCTACTCATCTGTTGGCTGGATCTCAATGGCCAGAATGAACTGTTGTTTTCCTACTGTTGGAAGGCACATTTTTTTCACCTGTGTTAACCATATATGCTATTATTCCTTTTAAAAATTAGTCACTTATTAGTTACCAGTTATAATTTGTGTCAATGCCCTAAAGCCAAGAACACACCTATAGCTGAACAATTCGGGTTCATTACTTGTTACAGTGAGAGAGAACACACGCCACATATGCTATTGGCTTAATTGTGTCTACCATCCTATTCATACATTGAAGTTCTCACTCCCAGGACCTCAGAATATGACTGCATTTGGAGACAGAGCCTTTGAAGAGGTGATTAAGCTAAAAATAAGGCTATTTGGAGGTAGGCTTTCATCTAATATGACTGGGGTCCTTATAAAGAGAGGAGATTAGGACACAGACAACCCACAGAGAGAAGACTATGTACAAGCCAAGGAAAGAGAGGGCTCAGGATAAACCAAACATGCAAACATCTTGATCTTGGACTTTTAACTTCCACAATTGTGAAAAAATAAATTTTGGTTGTTTAAACTACCCAGTCTGTGATATTTTGTTATGGCCCTCTAAGCAAACTAATACAGTAGGAAACTAGGAGGTGTCTCAGAGAAATAATGGTATAAAAATTATCATAGGATTGGGGGTTTGGTTGGATAACTTGGAGGAGAGTCCAAAGAAGAGAGAATTCATTCTGTAGTGAATGCTGTCAAAAAGTAAGGCCAGGCTTGGTGCCCGTAGCTCAGTGGTTAAGGCACTGGCCATATACATGGAGATAGGTGGGTTCGAACCCAACCAGGGCCTGCTAAACAACAATGACAACTGCAACAACAACCAAAAAAAATAGCTGAGCACTGTGGTAGGCACCTTTAGTCCCAGCTACTTGGGAGGCTGAGGCAAGAGAATTGCTTAAGCCCAAGAGTTTGAGGTTGCTGTGAATTGTGACGCCATGGCACTCTACCAAGGGCAACATAGTGAGACTCTGTCTCAAAAAAAAAAAAAAAAAACAAGGTCAATTCTATGATATATCTTAATAAATCCTATCTATAGGGAGGGTCTACTAAAGTGGAAATAAAGCTTTTTGTTTTTATCTGTGCTTAGATGAAATTACAAAGTGGCCTTGTTTTGTCTCACTTTATCATATTCTCAGTGTAACTTGTATCTTTGATGTCTGTATAGGGTGAGAATGTTTATATCCAGCAGGAGAACTACACAGCCTACCTTTGAGTGCCAGGCCATCTTCCAGATGGCAGGGGCTGCTTTTTCTTCTTTCTTATTTGTGCCATTTACTAGTTGTGTGGCTTTAGGCAACTTAATTTACCTCCCTATACCTTGGTTTACTCACCTGTAATTGAGGAAAATGGGATTAACTTAAAGTTGTAGTAACAAAATGAAGGAATATATATAATGTCCTCAGAACAGTGCTTGGCACATAGGTAACTTTGAATGTAAGCTATTAACCATGTATGTCTTCTCCACCAGACTATTATAGCATGAATTATATATTATTATAGTTATAGATTGTTACTTTCTCTTTGGCTAGACCATGAGCCTCTTGAGGGCAGGGATAATGTGCAATGTCATAATAATAATAGCTAGCTTTTATTGAATGCTTTCAATTGGCAAAGTATTAATGTCAACTGTTCTTACTCCAAGAAAAGTTTTGATGCTTCATCACTACCTATAGACTAATCTGGGCATCCTTCTCTGTGCTTCCATAGCACCTGTTTTATTTTTTATCTTGATCAAGTGCACTTAGCACATAATATTGACACTGTATGTTTATGTGTTTTCCTCCTCTTCCAGATTGTTCATTTATGGAGAGGAAAGCAAGTACTTTCAACTTAGGCATCCCTGTCTGAGCACAGTGCCTAGCACAACAGAGACACTGAATATAAAAATATTGATTGGGGGTGGTGCCTGTGGCTCAAAGGAGTAGTGCACCAGCCTCATATGCCAGAGGTGTCAGGTTCAAACCCAATCCTGGCCAAAAAAAAAAAAAAAAAAAAAGGATTTTGACTATATTTGCTTTGTCTAGGGTGGAACTCAGGTCAGGCCTGTCTTAGCCCCCATCATCCCTTTTCCTGAGGTTTTATTGACTAAAACCACAACAGAGGAACTCTTATAGAGTGGTCTCCCCTGTAAGGTAGATCTAAAGGAAAGAATCAGTATGAAACTTCAATTCAATAGAATGCCATTTGGAAGCAGTTGGTTGGCCCCTGCTATGTAACAGGCAGTGGTAGCATGTTCATTACAGCAAAGTGGGGTAATGAGAGAATATAAAACTAATACCTAAAAGCTTGGGTTTTGACCTTAATTCTGCCATAAACAAATTCTGTGATGTTCAGCAATCACCAAACCACTCTGAGTCTTAGTTTCTCCATGGAACTAAGGAGGATGTGGAGAACATAATCTCTTTGTTCACTTGCTAATAGAGTTTAATAGCAAAGATTAAAGAGAGTTTAGTGGAGTTTCTCTTTGCAGAAAATATTTACCCCTTTTATTACTTCCACATTACATGCCTGGATTATTCTTAGCCTATGAAACTGGTATTGCAAAATGGCCATAGCTTTTCAGATGCCAACCAAGAGCCAAGGGTGTTAAGATTTTCAGACCACCATATTTCTTCTTTAGTAACCCCACAACTCAGCCTATTTATTCCCAGTGAAGAGCTACAGTGTTTGGAAGTTTGGGGACATAAAATATGCTGCCATTCTGGAGATAGACCCAGAAAGTTTCTTTCTGTCATACTGAGGGATACAGGATGTCTTTTAACCCAAATTTATGTTTTATCTTAACTGAGAGAGATTTTAAAAAGGTAAGTGACAGAAATAACACTGTTATGGTACATATGCATATATAAGAAAGAAAACTACCATATTATTTTTCATATACTGTACCACTATTGTGCCCAAAGGCTATATAGTAATCATAGTAATGGTCTCTGCCTGGGACTTTAAGGTGCCTTTCCCTGGTGAATTTCAAATAATTGCCCAGAGGAACTCAGGGGTTCAGATTACAGAGGTCAGTGAATTGAAACCACCATCAACTGTTCCTCCTGCTTGAGAGGAAGCGCCCAGAAAGTTAAAGGCTCCCATTAAATACAGTGGAAATGGTAAGCTGACTCAATACTTCCCTCCTTTTTCCTAAAAGGGATTACAAGTCTGTAGCTCTCACCTTGCTGACAATAAACAGATGTCTCATTTTTTTCCCTTTCAGCATCCTTTAAAGGGGGGAAGAAGATCCTCATTGTATGAGTTATTCAGGTACTTCTTGGTTTAGGCCCTGCATTAGGTCTCAAGAGGACAAAACAGAGACAATTAAAAGTATGTTTTTGCTTCAATGAATCCTATAGTCTAGTGGGGGAGATGAAAACACAGGAAGGCAACATTATGAAACTGAAGATTGAGGGATAAGTGAGAAGTAAAAATATGTCAGGGCTTTGAAGTGCCAAAGGAGTTTGGGAGTTCTTGGGCATCCACTAGATGTGGTGGCCCTGGGGAGAAATAGGACTGCTAGGCAGTGAGATGAAGAGTATATGTAGATGGGGAAGGATGAACTGAGTAAGTGCTAAAGCAGGATGATGAGCAATGCATTTGGGAGTCAATGACATGTCCAGCAATAGCACCCTGTTGCATTCACTGGACTCAAGGGCTCACTTTAAGGAGCAAGCAATATTTGGGGGTGCATGGAGCCAGACTAGGGAGGCTTAGGACTTTCATATTTTATCCTTAAATTCTCATTTCCTACTTTATAAATGTAAAAAGAAAAGTCATGGCCACACACTAGATAGGTAGCTAGCTGAGGCAGTGACCCTTAGGTTTAGATGACAACAGTGAAGAACACTTATGACTTATGATGTACTTTCACATATATCATATCATCTGTTCATGACAACCAATTGAAAAAGCCCTACTGCAAACCTTCACCTCCATCCTCCTTTCTTGAATCCTGATAACAAACAAACATAACCTGTTATTTGAGCTCATTGTCCTATGGAAATGGAGCTGAATTCCTGAGGGAATAGAGAAAGAGCAGGGCTCACAAATTGAGGCCATATGAGCAAAGTGCTATTCCAATCCAGAGTATCTGATGTGTCCTGCCTCCATTTGCCCACAGGATCAGGTGCCTTGACTGCTATGTTCAAAATCAGTCTGGGTGGGTAGAGCTCCTGCCACTTGAGTAATTTTCCTCTCAGGGTAAGCCTTTGAAACATTTTGGTATAGGGTAAGTGACTCAAAGTTAGAGAACTGAGGTCAGAAGAAAATAATTTCCATCTTCAGTTGCCAACAGCCATTTGAGAAGCCTCAGATTAAGCCTAGACCAACATCCCAGCAGACAGGGCCCTGCTACACAAGTCCAGCAGCTAAGCAAAGATATTTGCAGCCTTGGCAGCACTCTGCAAGGTGGGAGAAGGGATGAGGGTGGTGAACAAGTGTGTCCAGACTCAGGACAGGACCATGGACAGAGATCAGCAGGCATCTAACCAGATCTAGCAGTGAAATGCAAGCTTCCATCATGCCGCTTTGGGCCTGTGTGACAGACACTGCAATTATGTGGGTAAAGTATGAAATGTGTGATATGGGCTTTATGCTTCTCTGTGCTGGGCACTACCAGAGCACTCTGCATAGTGTGAGCTCCCTTTTAGGCACAGACTTACAAATCTTGTTCAGTAGGAGAGGTATTAATAGTACCAAATGTGCACTATTGGAAATTAGTGGAACAGTGTAGTCTCATGGTTTGAAGAGCAGTTCAAAAGTGAGGAAACAGACTGACTGAGTTCAGTTAGCTCTATAAATGTCTGATCCAAGGATTTGTGGACATGGTAATCTTGCTCTTTAAGAAAAGGACTTCAAAGGACTCTTCTTCATGTAAAATCCAAAATCTTAAAGTATACCCCACTCTTCCATAGACCCAGATAAAGTAAAGGAGGATTAGTTGCCTGTTTTAGAAGTGACTAGATGTGGAAACAAATGACTTTGGGTTCTTCCCCTTTCTAATGTGATCCTGGGAAGATTTCTGAGACTTCTTTTTTTTTTTAATTTCCAATTAATATGAGGGTACAAATGATTAGGTTAACACTGTTTGAATTTCTTAGATAAATTTCAAGTTGTAATTAAGCCCTTCACCCAAGAAAAATGCTGTACGCCCTTATATTGTACACCTTAGGTGAGAGCTTACCAATTACCTTCTCTCCTCTTCTTTCCCTTTTACCTCCTTCCCACTGTGCCCCATTTGACTTCTTAAAATGATAGTCTTCTAATATATAAAAAGGAGCCAACAGTAACAATCTCTACCTCATAGAGAACATATGAGAAGTTCATGGGTCAAGATGTATGAACCTGGCAAAAGGCTCAGCATATGAAGGACTAACAATTAAGTTCACAAACTTGACACCATGCTCTTACGTTTGCAGCACTGTACAAATGACTCAGTAAGGTTTCATAACCTTGGTATATCAGTGTCTCACAAGTGTGTTCATGTCACCATGTGGTAGTATCTTGCTGAGTAGCATTCGTTATTGTTGTTGCATGTTTTTGCATGTCATCATGAGAATGTCAGGGATTAAATTATGTAGAGCAATAGACAAGCATTAAATTTCTTATTAAACTTGACAAGAAGAGGGAGGCAAGATGGTCAACTGAAGCCAGCTTTAGGCAGAGGCTCCCGTCCAGAGGGAGAAATAATTTCCAGAACCAACCCAATAAAACAGAATATCGGGAGATGAGCTGAGAGAGATGATTGATAGGCTTGCATCACTCCTGCTGCAACAAACTGGGACTCCATGGAAATAAATTTCAGGTACAAAATCCATCCCAAAGAAGACAGAAATCCTTCCCCCACCAACCAGGAGAGCGTCTTGAAGTGAGTAGAGAACAGAGGACCTTTTGTTTCACCAAAGGGGAGAGAATGACTGAGGGCTGGTACTCCCTCCATGGAGAGATACTGCTGCAAGCCCAGGCAGTCTTTTGCCTGGGCCAAAAGTTGATCTAATATTCTCCCTAACTTCCTGAACTCCCAATCCTTACCTCCCCCCTCTCCTGGCTGTCTGGAAGGCTATCCCCTGCAAAATCCAGAACATTTGGAAGATTCTTGCTAGGGCAGGGCACCTCATGAGCTGTAAGACAGTTGTGCTGAAACTATAACTTTAATAGAGGCAGGGAGTCACAAAGGAAGAGAGACCTGTCCCATGTTGGAAAGAGCATACCTTGGTTCCCACACTACCAACCACCAGGGACCATGGCCCACTGGCTCCCATGAAGTTCCAGCAACCAGGGCTAGCAGCAGCAGCCGGCTCCTATGACTCTGCCCTCTGCCTCCTGAGACCCTCGGCTGGAGATTCCCACCCAGCCTTTGTGACCCGCATCCCACAGCCAGGGACTCCAGCCTGGCTCCTGCAACCTGTAGGGCCCACAGTCAGCAACTCCACCCTCCAGTTCCCTGTCTGGCTCCTGTGATCAGTGTTCTTCACCCGGCAACTCTGCCTGGCTCCTGCGACCCATGGCCTACAGCCCCCAACTCCGCCCTTTGGCTCCCCATCCAGCCTCTCAAACCCATGGCCTTCAGCCAGTGACTCCTGCCCAGCTCCTACAACCCCTGAGGCCCTGAGGCCAGTGACTCCACACTTTAGCTTCCCACCCAGCTCCTGTGGCCAAAGGCTAGAAGTCATTGGCTCTGCCCTCCAGTTCCCACCAGGCTCCTGTGACCTTGGCAGCCAGTGTCAACACCCTCCAGCTTTCCTGCCAGTTCCTGCAACCTGCACATATCAGTACCCCAGATCATCAGCACCACCCCTGACAGTGGCAGTGCTGCCCCTGACAGTGGTGGCTGCTCCATGGTCCCACTCACTGGAGTCAATTTGAGCTGCCAGTGGACCTGCCTGCCTAGATGCTGAAGAACTTTTGAACTCACAGACCTGATCAGTGTTTGTGTCCACTGGGACAATTGGTTTGGAACTCTTGACCTGGGCCAGTCACTCAGAGACCCACCAAGGTTGTACCCTGGTTGTGTTGTTGTGTGAGTATGGGATTCTGCCCTTCCAGTTGTCACCTGTGGGGAGTCAGGGAGTCATAGTTGCATATATATCTCCACAGCTGAGATTTCAACACAAAGACACTGACTCACTAGGATTGGACAGAGACTACCTGAATACTGCTCAGCGCCATCCAGCCCCGCCACACCAAGCATATCCCCAGAGTTTCAGGCGTTTTGAATGGAACCTTTGTAAAGCTCTAAGAGAAAAGCTGCAATCACCAGTCCCAGTTCTTTGGTAAAGAACTGGTTAATTACAAGTCTAGGAGCCCTCAATTCAATTTCATGTTGCCAGCTTCTCTAGCCAAATGGTGAAAAATAATCATGGGGTGGAATCAGCAGAAAAACTCTGCCAACATGAATAATCAGAGTACATCAACTCCCCAAAGGAATGAAAAAGGAGACACAACAGAAGATCCCATTCATAAACAAATGGCTAAGATGTCAGAAATCAAATTCAGAATTTGGATTACAAATAAGATTATCATAATGGAGGTAAAGTTGGAATTAGAAATTCAAATAGCATTTCAAAAGTTGTCTCAAGAATTCAATGAATTTAAAGACAAAATTACCAAAGATTTTGACACATTGAGGCAAGAACTTGCAGCCCTCAAA
>NW_003852634.1:1150662-1153702 GCF_000181295.1 Otolemur garnettii | reverse complement strand
AGAAAGGAGCAGGCAGAAGAAAGGATCTCTGACACTGAACACAAAGCTTTTGAACACTCCCAAACATTCAAAGAGGAAGATAAGTGGAGAGCAAAAATGGATCATTCCCTGAGAGAATTGTGGGACCACTCCAAAAGAGCAAACATTCTCCTCATAGGAATCCATGCAGAAGAGGATGGTCCAAAAGGCACAGATACTCTACTCCAAGAGATAATTGAGAAGAACTTCCCAAGCATGGGAAGAGATACTTAAATTCAAATAGTAGACAGTTTCAGAACCCCAACATGACTCAACCCAAATAAAGCATCTTCTAGACACATTGTAATTAAGTTTGCCAAAGTTAATGTGAAGGAGAAAATCCTGAAAGCAGCCAGATATAAGAAAATCATAACCTATAAGGAGAAGAATATTAGAATGACTGCAGATCTTTCTGCTGAAACTTTTCAAGCCAGAAGAGGATGGTTATTGAACTTCAATGTCCTAAAACAAAACAACTTTCAGCACAGGATTCTGTATCCAGCTAAATTGAGTTTCATTTATGACAGAGAAGTTTAATACTTTAATGACATACAAACATTGAAGAAATTTGCCATCACCAAACCAGCTCTTCAGAATATCCTCAGACCATCCTCCATAATGACAAGCATAATGCTCTACGACCAAAGTAAAGTGACTCTGAAATCCTTGATCCAAACCCAATTTCCACAGTGGTGAAAAGGTTCAAAATGTCCACTGGACTTTCAAAAAACTTGACACCCCAATACCACTAGGCTTATTAATACTCTCAATTAATGTGAATGGCTTAAATTGTCCTCTTAAGAGGCATAGGTTGGCTGGATACAAAAACTCAGGCCAGATATGTGCTGCATACAAGAATCTCATTTTACATAAAAGGATAAATATAGACCCAGGATGAAGGGATGGGCATCCAGAATCCAGGCAAATGGAAATCAGGAAAAAAAAGCAGGGGTGGCAATTCTATTTGCAGATACACTAGGCTGTAAACCAACATAAATAAGGAAAGATGAGGATAGTCACTTCATATTTCTTAAGGGAAACACTCAACACGATGAGATGTCAATTATCAACATTTATGCATCCAACCAGAATGCTCCTCAATTTATAAGGGAAACCCTAACAGACATGAGCAATTTAATATAATCCAGCACCGTAATAGTTGGAAATTTTAATACCCCTTTGGCAGTGATGGATAGATCCTCCCAAACAAAACTAAGCAAAGAAATTATGAACTTAAACTTCACCATACAACAAGTGAATTTAACAGACATCTACAGAACATTTCATCCAAACAAAACTGAATACATATTCTTCTCATCAGCCCATGGAACATACTCTAAAATTGATCACATCTTAGGTCACAAGTCTAACCTCAGCAAATTTTAAAGAATAGAAATTATTCCTTGCATCTTCTCAGACCATCATAAAATAAAAGTTGAACTCAGTAACAACAGGAATCTGCATACTCATATAAAAACATGGAAACTAAATAAGCTTATGCTGAATGAGAGCTGGGTCATAGATGAGATTAAGAAGTAAATTGCCAAATTTTTGGAATAAAACAATAATGAAGACATGATTTATCAGAACATGTGGGATACTACAAAGGCAGTTCTAAGAGGGAAATTTACAGCATTGCAAACCTTCCTCAAGAGAACAGAAAGAGAAGAAGTCAATAACTTAGTGGGACATCTTAAGCAACTGGAAAAGGAAGAGCATTCCAACCCTAAACCCAGCAGAAGAAAAGAAATAACTAAAGTGAGAGCAGGATTAAATGAAATTGAAACCAAAAGAATTATTCAAAAGATCCATGAATCAAAAAGTTGGTTTTTTGAAAATTCAACAAAATTGATAAATCTTTGGCCAACCTAACCAAAAATAGAAAAATAAGTCCATAGTATCATCAATCAGAAATCACAAAGGTGAAATAAAAACCGACACATCAGAAATTCAGAAAAATCCTTAATGAATACTACAAAAAAACTTTATTCTCAGAAATATGAAAATCTGAAGGAAATTGACAAATACTTGGAAGCATGCCAACTTCTTAGACTTAATCAGAAAGAATTGGAAATGCTGAACAGACTTATATCAATTATTGAAATTGAATCAAGTATAAGAAATCTCTAAAAAAGAAGAGTCCCAGAGCAGATGGCTTCACATCAGAATTCTACTAAGCCTTTAAAGAGGAACTAGTACCTATATTACTTAACCTTTTCCAAAACATCGAAAAAGATGGGATCACTTGTTCTTTTCTTGCTAATGCGCTTGAGTTCTCTGTGGATTCTGGTTATTAAGCCTTTGTCAGAGACATAACCAGCAAATATCTTCTCCCATTCTGAGGGCTGTCTGCTTGCTTTACTTACTGTGTTCTTTGCTGTGCAGAAGCTTTTTAGTTTGGTGGGTGATGGACTTGAAGAGAATCTTCTCCAAAGATGACAGATGCATGGCCTATAGATATATGGAAAAAAGCTCATAATCTTTAATCATCAGAGAAATTCAAATCAAAACTACTTTGAGATATCATCTAACACCACTAAGATTAGCACATATCACAAAATCCCAAAATCAGAGATGCTGGCATGGATGTGGAGAAAAGGAAACACTTCTACACTGCTGGTGGGAATGCAAACTAATATGTTCCCTTTGGAAAGACATCTGGAGAACACTTAGAGAACTAAAAGTAGACCTGCCATTTGATCCTACAAGTCCTCAACTAGGTATATATCCAGAAAACCAAAAATCACACTACAATAAAGATGTTTGTACCAGAATCTTTATTGCAGCCCAATTTCTAATTGCTGGCTCATGGAAGAAGCCCAAGTGCCCATCAATCCATGAATGGATCAATAAATTGTGGTATATGTACACCATGGAATACTATGCAGCACTAAAGAAGGATAGGGACTTCACCTCCTTCATGTTTGCATGGATGGAGCTGGAAAATATTCTTCTTAGCAAAGTATCTCAAGAATGGAAGAAAAAGTATCCAATGTACTCAGCCCTACTATGAAACTAACTT
>NW_003852634.1:1148407-1150625 GCF_000181295.1 Otolemur garnettii | reverse complement strand
GTTCATCTTATAAGGGTACATGTGAATCTTTCTAAATGTAGAATATAAATGTCTTATCACATTAACTAAGAAAAAGACATGAAGGCTAGGTTAACCAGTTTGATTAAAATTTTTCAAATTGTATATAAAACCAGCACACTGTACCCCATGATTGTATTAATGTACATAGCTACGATTTAATAAAAAAAGAAGAAAAAACATCAAAAAAGGAGTACTTCCCAACACATTCTATGAGGCAAATATCACCCTGATCCCCAAACCACGAAAAGACCCAACAAGAAAAGAAAACTATAGACCAATATCTTTAATGAATATAGATGCAAAAATATTCAATAAGATTAGAAAACAGAATCCAGCAACACATCAAACTAATTATACACTATGACCAAGAGGGTTTTATCCTAGTGTCTCAAGGTTGTTTCAATATATGTAAATCTATAAATTTAATACATCACATAAACAAATTAAAAAACAAAGACCATATGATTCTCTCAATAGATGCAGAAAAAGTTTTTGACAATATCCAGCATCCTTTCATGATCAGAATACTTAAGAAAATAAGTATGGAAGGGAATTTTCTTAAACTGATAGAGGCCATAGACAGCAAAACCACAGACAACATCATATCAAATGGAATAAAATTGAAAATATTTCCACTCAGATCAGGAACCAGGAAAGTTGGCCCATTGTCACCACTGCTTTTTAACATTGTAATGGAAGTCTTAGCCATTGCAGTCAAGCAATAGAAGGTGATCAAACTTATAGAAATAGAGTCAGAGGACATCAAACTTTCACTCTTCGCAGATGATATGATGGTATACCTGGAAAACCCCAGGGACTCAAACACTAAACTCTTAGAAGTGATTAAGGAATACAGCAGCATCTCAGGCCACAAAATCAATGCTCACAAATCAGTAGCATTCTTATATACCAAGAACACTCAAGCTGAAAAAACAGTCATGGACTCTATTCCCCTTACAGTAGTGCCAAAGAAAATGAAATATCTGGGAGTGCACATAACGAAGGATACAAAAGATCTCTATAAAGAGAACTATGAAATTTTGAGAAAAGAATTAGCTGAAGATGTTAACAAATGGAAAAATATACCATGCTCATGGTTCAGAAGAATCAACATTGTTAAAATGTCCATATTAACCAAAGAAATTTACAAATTTAATGCAATCCCTATCAAAGCACCACCATCATACTTTACAGATCTGGAAAAAATAGTACTTTGTTTTATATTGAACCAGAAAAAACCTTGAATAGACAAGACATTACTCAGAAATAAAAACAAATCAGGAGGAATTGTGCTACCAGACTTGAAACTATACTATAAATCAATAGTGATCAAAACAGCATTGTATTGGCACAAAAATAGAGAGGCAGATTTATGGAACAGAATTGAGAACTAAGAGATGAACCCAGAAACTATCGTCATTTGATCTTTGATAAGCCTATCAAAAATATAAATTGGGGGAAAGATTCCCTATTTAACAAATGGTGCTGGGAGAATTGGCTGGCGATTTATAGAACATTGAAATTGGACCCACACCTTTCACCATTAACAAAAATCGACTCTTACTGGATTAAAGATTTAAACTTAAGACATGAAACTATAAAGATTCTTGGAGAGAGTGCAGGAGAAACAGTTGAAGAAATTGTTCTGGAAGAATACTTTATGAAGAGAATCCCCCTGGGCAATTGACACAACACCAAAAATATATTAATGGGATCTGATCAAACTAAATAGTTTCTGCACAGTCAAGAACACAGTAAGTAAAGCAAGAAGACAGCCCTCAGAATGGGAGAGGACATTTGCAGGTTATGCTTCTGACAAAGGTTTGATAATCAGAATTCACAGAGAACTCAAACTTATTAATAAGAAAAGAACAAGTAATCCCATTTCATTGTAGACAAGGGACTTGAACAGAAGCTTCTCTGAAGATGATAGGCACATGGTCTACAGACACATGAAAAAGTGCTCATAATCTTTAATCATCAGAGAAATGCAAATCAAAACCACTTTGTGATATCATCTAACTACCATAAGAGTGGCTCACATAACAAAATCCCCAAACTACAGATGTTGCCATGGATGTGGAGAAAAGGGAACACTTCTGCACTGCTGGTGGGAGTGCAAGTTAATATGTCCCTTTGGAAAGAAGTATGGAGAATACTCAGGGATCTAAAAGTAGACCTGCTGTTTGATCCTGCA
>NW_003852634.1:1146303-1147591 GCF_000181295.1 Otolemur garnettii | reverse complement strand
AAAAAAAAAAAAAAAAAGAAAGAAAGAAAACTTGGCAATAGTGGAAGTGAAATCAGGAACATGTTAGTCCAAGTTTATGGGCACAATGCCATGAGGAAAATGGGAGTGTACAAATGGATTAAACATCTTTCTGAGAAGAGAGAATGTGTCACTGATAAGGAGAGGTCAAGGTGGCCAGGAACAACCAAAACTCACAAAAAACATTGCAAAAAGTTCATTGAATTGTGTGTCAAAATTGTTGACTGACTATGAGAAGCATAGCACACAAGTAAATATTGATAGACACATATTTAGGAAATTCTTAACTGAAAATCTTGGCCAATGCATGACTCATGCTTCACAGCAATACACCAGCTCACATTATACTGTCTGATGGGGAGTTTTTAGCCAGTAAAACAAATAACTGTATTGGAGCACTCTCCCTACTCACCTGATCTTGCTCCCCCAGTGACTTTTTTTTAACCCAAAGATAAATGAAATATTTAAAAGAAGACATTTTGATGACATTTAGGACATTAAGAGTAATATGATGACAGCTTTGATGGACATTCTAGAAAAAGAGTTCCAAAATTGCTTCAAAAGTGGACTAGGTGCTTGCATCAGTGCATAGATTTCCAATGGAGTACTTTGAAGGTAACCATAGTGATATTCAGCAATGAAGTATGTAGCACTTTTTTCTAGGATGAGTTTGTGCACTTAATTGTCAGATCTTGTATAAAGGTATACAATAAATGTATCTGCTCATGTATACATCCCAGAAGTTCCTAAAATCTCCCATCCTGCAAGAAAGATTTCCTAAGTCATTTATGGAGATTATACACTAACAGTTCCTATGATATTCTCCTTTCACCCTGTTATTAGCTGCTGTCCCTCATGATGTTGATAATGGTGGTGACAGTGATGGTATAATGTGGAGAACAATGGCTGGGTCAGACTATGGAGTACATAATACAGGTGCCACATAAAACAAGTGAAAAAATGCTTTTTTTTTTTTTATTGAATGGTAACTGTGTACAATGATGCACTTTGGGGGTACATAGCCTTCATATAACTTTCTTAGTTGTTGTCTTAAAACATTCATATTCTACTCATAAAAAGATTCACTTGTACCCTTGAAAGATGAACCACAAGTGAACCCTCGAGTCCCTCTCCCTCCACCCTCTCCCCCCTCCCTCCCTCTCCCTGTATCCTTAGGTTGTTATTAGGTTATAACTTTCATATAAAAAGGTTTAAATTAATTTCATAATAGGTGTGTGTACATTGGATACTTTTTCTTCCATTCCTGTGA
>NW_003852634.1:1127239-1129781 GCF_000181295.1 Otolemur garnettii | reverse complement strand
GCCCTATTACTCCAGTACGCCACTGCTCCCGGGGTTTACCTGGCTAAATCAGCCAGAAATCTGAGTTCAGCAGGGGAGCCTTGCCTGTTTAAATTAGGCTTCTGTCCGGCTAGATTTCTCGGTAAGTCAGAGGTTGCATTTGGCTTTAAACTCAGGTGTCAATTCTAGCCTCTGCCCGCCCACTGCCTTTGTCTCAGCCGAATTAGCCCCCTGAGGGCAGGGGCTCCACCCAGGCGAGTCAAGGGTACCCTGCCTGTGGCTGCCATTCAGGATGGCGTGCCGGGGGTTTTTGCACTGGTGTCCCCCAAGCTGACTCTCCTCTCCTCTCACCGGCGCCACAGTCAGCACAGTCAGCACAGAACAGAACCAGCCCTTTCCCCCTCCACTTCTCTCCAGGAGATGCCCAAGAGTCAGGACTCCATAGGTAATAAACCTCCAGGTCTCGGAGTGGGTGGCTGGGGACTCCTTGGAGTTCGGTGTTGCAAGTGGGGAATATATACAGATTTATACAGTTTTACAGTTTTATGTCTGGCCAGAGGGTGCCGTGGCACGCTGGTGGGGGAAGGAGGTCCAGTTTTTAGGCGGTCTCTCCCATGGAATAGAGTGGGAGGCATTTTGAACTCTGCTTGCTTGTTTGCATGGAGTAAACTGCGCGAGCCGTTGTTGTGGGGGAGTGGACTCCCGTCTGCTTGGTGGTGGATTTTGTACTTTTTGGTTGTAATTTCAGGGTCGTAGCTCACCTCAGGAAGGTTGAAGTGCACTCTTCAATCTTCTCTCTTGTCTCTGCTCCAAACCATCAGCTAATTTGCTAAGATTCTGTCCTTTCAGCCTCCTTCTGGACGGGAGCTTCTGTAAAAAGCTGGCTGCAGTTCGCCGTCTTGGCTCCGCCCCCAGTCAAAGTTGTTGAGTTCTTGATACATCTTTTGGATGACTTCTTGAGATATCTTTTGGGTAATTTCTTGAGAAATGTTTTGAATGATTTCTTGAGAGATCTTTTGAATCATTTCTTGAACTTCTACTTCCTTCCTTTCTTCCATTCTGTTAATTTTATTTGCTATCCACGTTCTGAACTCGATTTCTGACATTTCAGCCATTTGCTTGTGGATAGGGTCTTCAATTACGTCTGCCCCATTTTTCCTTGGGGGAGTTGATGTATTCTGGTTATTCGAGTTGCCAGAGTTTTTCCGCTGATTCTGCCCCATTCTGAGTTTACCTTGTTTGGAGGCCTTATCACAACTGTTCAGTTGGTGGCTTCTTCTGGTTGCCCAGAGAGAGAGGCATAGCATGTCTGTTGTCTACTCCCAGTTCTTGAGTGCTGGGGCAACTGGGGTGCAGTGGAATGGCAGCAGCTGGATTAGACCTTGTTCAGCCTACTGGTGCAACCAGTGGGCAGGAGACCGGCAGTAGCCGGATCAGTCCTAGTTCAGCACCCTGGAGCAGTTGGGGGGTGGGGTGGGGGAATGGCAGCGGTAGTGTAGGGTTCGCAAGCGACCAGATCAGTCTTAGTTCTGCCCCACCAGAGTAGCTGGGGGGAGTGGAGGAGTCCTTCACCATGGCCTGTTGGACGTGTGCGGCACGAGCAAGCCAATCTATTCCCTCCCAGCCTGGGAGCTGGAGTGGGGAACTCCTCCACCTCTGTCTGTGGGACACATGTGGCTCTAACAAACCATTCTTGGCCCACCCAGAGCGCTAGACTCCTCCACCGCCTCCTGCAGGGCGCTCGTTGCTCTAGCAAGCAATTCTGGGCCCACCCAGCACAGGTGCCTGGAGCAGGGAACTCCTCCGCTGGCCCCCGTGGGGTGTGCGTGTCTCTAGAAGGCTGTTTGGGGTCTGCCTGCAATGGAGAACTCCTCTGCCCCTGCCCGTAGGACACCCATGGCACTAGCAAGCAGTTCTGGGCCCACCCAGAGCCCTGGAGCGGAGATCTCCTCGGCTGCCTGTGGGGTGCACGGCTCTAGCAAGCAGTTTTGGGTCCTCCCAGAGTGGGGGACTCCTCTGCCACTGCCCGCGGGGTGTGCGAGGCTCTAGCAAGTAGTTCTGTGCCTGCCCAGAGTAGGGGAAATCCTCTGTGGCCACCCGCAGCCCGCAGGAGGTGTGCGGCTCTAGCAAGCAGTTCTCTGCCCACCCAGAGTCCTGGAGCAGGGATCTACTCTGCCGCCCCTGGGGTGTGCAGCTCTAGCAATGAGTTCTGGGCCCTCTCAGAGTGGGGGACTCGTCCGCTGCCACCTGTGGGGGTGTGTGGGGCTCTAGCAAGTGATTCTGCCCCTGCCTGGAGCAGTGGGAAGTCCTCTACTGCTACCTGCCACCAGCAGGAGGTGTACGGCTCTAGCAAGCAGTTTTGCGCCTGCCCAGAGCCCTGGAGCAGGGATCTACTCTGCCGTCTGTGGAGCATGTGGCTCTAGCAAGCAGTTCTGGGTCCTCCCAGAGTGGTGGACTTGTCCGCCGCCACTGGAGTGGGTACGCTAAGCTCTAGCAAGTATTTCTGTGGCTGCCCAGAGCAGGGGAACTCCACTCCGGCCCCCCGCCGCCTGCGGGAGGCTTG
>NW_003852634.1:1108657-1126906 GCF_000181295.1 Otolemur garnettii | reverse complement strand
AGTGGGAGACTCGTCCGCCGCCACCGGCGGGGGTGTGCTAAGCTCTAGCGAGTACTTCTGTGGCTGCCCGGAGCAGGGGAAATCCACTCTGTCCCCCCCACCACCTGCGGGAGGCTTGTGACTCCAGCAACCAGTTCTGGACCTGCCCAGAGCCAGGGACCAGTACTTCTGTGGCTGCCCGGTGCAGGGGGCTTCTCTGCGGCCACCCACCACCCACGGGAGGGGGGGCAGCTCTAGTAAGCAGTTCTGGGGCCCGCTTTGTACCTGTATTTTATGTTCTTAAATGATCTTCCTTGGATTTATAGCTTGCCGAACTTCTTTCTGGGCTCAGCTCCCCATCTTTGGCTTCATAGATTCTGATTCCAACCATTTTTTCTTCCTTTGCTCAAGAGCCTCTGACCAGGGTTGCTACCAGTCGTCCATCTTCCCAGAATCCCCCGAAAGAATGCTTTCTAAAGGAAACATAATCTCTGGCCAGTTTTGAGGTCTGACCTTTCCTGAACTAGCCTTTTTAGGTCCCTACACATAAGCATTCATGCTAAGATCATCAGACTGGGGATTAGGAAATAAATGTGTCCTAAGAAGCTCCTGCCCAAGACAGAGGGTATATTTCAAGAGTAAAAACAAAATAAGACAGGAAAAAGATGTTTCCATTCATCTAAAACAAATGATCCTTGAGTATCCTTTTTGGCAACTCCCTGGCATCTAGAAAACATGGAATCCACACACCCAGTGTAGCTATCTATTCAAAGCACTCAGTGAGTGTTTTCAGCTTTGCTAAATAATACTTGGGCATTCTCCATTTTTATATCTTCATGTCTTTGTTTGGGCTGTTTCTCATCCTAGAATGCTTTTCTGTGCTTCCATATATAAAAATTCTTCCCTAATTTAAGTTCTAGTTGAAATGGCTTATGCTTTCTAGGGTATTTCTTTAATCTCACCATATTATTTTCCTGGCTTTACTGCAACAAATTGCCACAAACTTGTTGGCTTAAAACAAAGAAAATTCATTATTTCACAGTTCTAGAGGCCAGAAGTCTGAAATCAAAGTGTCAGCAGGGTCAGGAAGCAACTGTAACTCCCTGTGGTCCAAAAATCAAGGGTTTCTTGAAAATTCCAGATATAGTTATTCAGTATTCTTAGCCTATCTCTCAGCATTTACTGATATTTTTCAAGTATCTATTATTCATTTATTCAATTAATTGAGGCCCTGTATGCCAACACTAGGCTAGCCATAATAAAGAGATTCATAAATACATAATATATAACTATCATCCTTTATGAGCTTAGAGTTATCCAAAAAGGAAAGACACACATGACATTTATAGGGCCAGATATAATCATCTTCCCATTAGTGTAACTGATGGACTACTTCTAAAGATAAGTTAGAGATCCTATTGCCTCAGTAGAACTTGGAACCTAGGGAATCCTGCCACTTTTTTTCCGAAACATCCATGTTCATTGGGCTTCCTGTGATACAACACTAATTACTTAGGTCACATATGTCCTGCCAACTTCATGGATCAGAATAACACATACTTGTTCACCAAATTCTATCTAACCACCAGCCTTTTAAATACAAGAATAACCCAATCCTTCACTCTATTTTGAAACCCTAGGAGTTTATTTTTTTTATTTTGAATTAATATGATGGTACAAATTTTTAAATTAAATTGTTCTCACTTCCAAGGTAAAGTTCCAGTTGTAAAAGAACCCCTGAAACTCTAGGAGTTTAAAGCATATTACCATGATTTCTATTTGCATGTTGTCCTCCAGACATTTCCCACTCCACTCCAAACCCCAGGAGACACTATGAGTAGGCCTTTGGGACTGACAATTGGGGTATCAGGTGCTGAAATTAACAAATTATTTTATTATTGTATAATAAAACTTAGAGGCTGAAAAAACAATAAAGATTTATATTCTTAAAATAGATGCTTGGATAAAGGAAAGCAATTAATTCTGAGACATTCAGCATGAAGGGACGGGTGTGGAGTGAGGAAAGGCAAGTTGAAGGATATATGTACCTATTTGTTACCAAGGAACAAAAAGGTAAGAAGGTAAGAATAAAATGGTGGACAGCTTCAGGGAAATATTCTTACATATTAAGTGATGAAAAGCACCCATGGGGATAAGTGGACAGAGTAGGGAGTCCTAGCACCAAACTAGGTGGGAAAGGGTTGGAGTTAGATGGTTAAAAACTGGGGTGACTGGAAACTGAACACTTAAGCTTTCATGTGAGGCTCTGGTTTTGGCTCATGAGACTTCCAATATCACCAATGCACATGGACACGCTGCTTTACTATTTATAAAGTTATTCTACATCCACTCTCATATGACCTTTAGAGTTTGGAAAGAAATCCTCACCCTCACACAATGCTGGAATTCCATGTTAACGATTTCAGATGTCCCTCATAAAATCTTTGTGAAATATGTAGTGTGGACAAAATGGTCATTATTATTATACTTACTATTTAACAGAGAAGGAAGGAAGCCAACAGGTGTAAGTGACTTGGCCCTAGTCACAAAGTAGGTAAGAGATAGGTAGCTTTCCCTGATTTCTTGCTTTCCCAAGAAAACTGAGTAGCTATTTCCTTTGGGCTCCTGTGGCATCTTGTATAGTAGAAATCTTGATAAAGCATTTATTTTTATGTATTTAAGAATTTGGGCACATGTCTTCTCCCACATTAGACTGAGAATTCCCAGTGTCTTGAGTGTAAAAACCTTGCCTCCTTCTATCTCTCCATTCTTCAGACATGCCAGACACATTTGAAGAATGTCTAAAATAAGTGAATAAGATTTCATGTACACTATTATCACCTACTATGGCCCCACAGATGAATGCTCTTAAGGGATGTCTTTGAAGAGCAGTGGGTTTGTTCTTGAGCCTGGTCTAGTCAATGAGTTCATCAAAAATTTGACAAGGCTGAGCCAATTGCCAGGCTTCTTATTCAATATGAGGGCACCATGACCAGGACCTTCGGCTCTGCAAGAAGTTCATTTATTTCCAGGGTTGGTATGACCTTAAAGACAACCTAAAGATCTCTTCACGTCTTTCTGCCTGAAGTTAGATGGCTCTAGAGATGAAGAGAAATTTGGAGGAGGAAACAGGAAGAGAAAAGGAGAGCAGGAAGTAAAAAGAGACAAGAAAGGAGAGATGGGAAGGAGAGAAAAAGCTAGAAGGGAGGGAATACCAGAAAGAGGCAGATGTGGCACCTTAATTCAGATGATAGACAATATAGGAATTAGATGAATGGCTAATTGGCACCATCCTCGTGTAAAATAATATTAATTGAATTCTCCAAAGCAGGTAGTTGATACTTCCAGTCACACACTCTGACCCATACAATACTAACAACACTTTTGCTCTTCACACGTCATAAGAATGCAAGGTGCAGTGAGACAGGGTTTAGTGTGAAGCAGATATGGATTCAAAACATGAACTGTGTGACATTCAGTAAAGAACAATTCTTCTAAGCTCATTTTCCTTAACTGTCAGATGAGGATAATAATATTTATCTTCTAGGGTTATCTACCTTATAAAGATTAGTGGTATGGGCAGCAACTGTGGCTCAAAGGAGTAGGGTGCCAGCCCTATATACTGGAGGTCGCAGGTTCAAACCCAGCACCAGCCAAAAACTTCAAAAAAATGATAAAGATTAGTGGTGTTGTATATAAAGTGCTTGGTAAATAGGCAGTCAACAAATGATAGCTACTATTATACCTATCTTGTTAGAAGGCAGCATGGTGAAAAAAAGCACAGACTTTGGAGTCAGATCTCATTTGAATCCTATTTATTCTACTTACTAGCTAGATTAAAAACCTTCCTTCTAAGAAACACTAATAACTCCTTCCCCCTTTGAATTGCCTCATAGGCAGTATAGTATTAGTGTTAGGAGCATGGCCTCTGGACTTTTAATCCTGATTCTGCTACATACTGTGTGACTTTGAATAAATTATCTAACATTTCTGAGTCCCATTTTTCCTATCTGTAAAGTGGGAGGAATAATAATAGTATCAATTTTCTAGAGTTGTTGTATTAAATGAGTTGTTGGCCAGTACTCTGGGAGGCTGAGGTGCATGGATTGCCTGAGCTCACAAGTTTGAGACCAGCCTGAGCAAGAGCAAGACCCTTTCTCTAAAACAAAATTAGCCAGACACTGTGGTGGACACCTGTGTTCCCAGATACTTGGGAGGCTTAGACAAGAGGATCACTTAAGTCCAAGAGTTTGAGGTTGCTATGAGCTATAATGCCACCACACTCTACCCAAGGTGACAAAGTGAGACTCTGTCTAAATAAATAAATATAAAAAAATTTAAAAAATGAATTGATCTCTGCTTAAAACTGTAATCTTTAAACTATATTTGGGAGAGGCTCAATACCCATAGCACAGTGGTTACAGTGCCAGCCACATACACCAAGGCTGACGGGTACAAATCCAGACCAGGCCAGCTAAACAACAATGACAAGTGCAACAAAAAATAGCCAGACATTGTAGCAGGTGTCTAAGGTCCCAGTTGCTTGGGAGGCTGAGGCAAGAGAATCGCTGAAGCCCAAGAATTTGAGGTTGCTGTGAGCTCTGATGCTACGGCACTCTACTGAGGGTGACATAGTGAGACTCTGTCTCAAAAAAAACTATTTCTGGGAGATAGTAAGATCTCCATAACAATTAACTGTATTATCTTGAAACACATTGAAAATTCATTATCTCATTAGTTTCTCACAATACCCAGTGAAATGTATATTCCCATTCTCATTTTACAGATAAGAAAACTAAGGCTCAGACTTGGTCAAGTTCATATAGGTAGTAACTGACAGAACCAGACTAAAAGTTGTTTACTTGAGTAACTCTACAAATGTCTCCTTCCTCTCCTCCACTTTAAACACCAACAGCTACATTATTTCTCTATCCTTTTCCTTGAATGTCATGGAATATGTCTAATGTGTCAGAAACTCATTCTGGAAATGTAGTATAGCCTCATTCTAATAAAACATGTTGGATGGGCTTATGACTTCTTCTGAATATTTGACTTCTGAACACTCAAATGTATACATGTATCACCTCCTATGAAATCCAGATCTACTGTTTCCCTGCATTGCAGAAGTTACCAGACATTCCCTTTCTATAGAAATCAGAATTCTCTTCCTTTGCACACCTGATCATTTTGCCAACATGTTTTCACCTTTGTCTGACTTAATTAACTAGAATTTAAAGCTCTAGGATATTAATTTTTACAGACATGTGTGCAACCCAGAAAAGTTGACAAAAAGCACATTTCTGTAAAGAGAATCCTAATTTTCTATTGACTTCCATTGTAAAGTTGAAGGCATGTTCCCATGGAAACTGTCCCTAAAACACGCTGAATCAAAAGCTTCTGGTGAAGAAGGTCAACTATGCCGTGCAGACAAGGACTAGGCAAGACTGGGCAGTGTATACAATGATTTACATGAAAATAAAGTGTTATTTAAATAGAAGATACTACTAGTAGTAGCAATAGAACAAGCATCCACTCCTGGTTTCATAGCCATGCTTGCCTACTTTCAGCTTCGGTAAAGTATTAGAAGCCTCCCTACCTTACATCTTTGCAAATTGTATTCCACATCCCTGCAAACCTATCATTGGCACTCCTATAACATTTTGTCACTTTTTAAAAATCTCTGTAGCACTTAATATCATCTAGTATATCAATTATTTTACATATTTGTTGTTCATTTTCTGCTCCTCCCCCATTGAAATGTGAGCAACATGAGAACATGGTTTTTGTTCTTTCACTATTGTATCCTTATCAACACTGGCCTGATAAATGGTAGATTCACAATACATATTTGCTGGATGAATGAATACATGTTGATTGCTCTGTGTATACAGCTTATCTCTCTACCTCAACTGCCTTCACCTTGTTAACTCCTTCACAATCTGAAATACGCAACTGAAATAACCCTTCCTCAAGAAAGCTTTCCTGCTGCCTTAGCCTTAGTTGGCTACGTATCATATCTTGTCACAGCACCCTATATTTTTTCTATAGAGCACAATTAAGTAATCAATCATAATTTCTTGTTTGTTGTCCACTGCCTTCAAAATGGAAACTCTTTGAGGTCAGAAATTACATTGTGTTCATCTCTCAATGCCTAGAACAGGACCTAACACATGATAGGTGCTTAGTTATTAAAGTATGAACTACTGAATAAAGATTGCATAAGTTATAGGATGGATCAGGGGGTTCTCAACTTAAGCACATTCTGTTTGGCATAGTATTCAAACATAGTATTCTAGAGGACTGATAGGGAGACCTCTTAATATATATATTTTGATGAGAGATTGATAAGTCTTCTGGAAAATAATTTAGTAAGAATAGAGTAGAGGCCCACAAAGTTAGACCAACAGCAGTGAATAGTGTGAGAGAGAAAGTTAAACTCAATAGGGCACTGGTTGCCCTGTCTTCTTGTTCTTTGGCCCAGATCTTGCGACACTCAAGCCTGAGTTTTAAAGAGAGTGTGACAGGAGGAAAAACAATGAGAGCTTTTCCACCAAAGCCAGAGTAGATATAAGAAACATGAGGCATTCTTGCTCTGAAGGCTTTCTTGTTAGATATATCTTAAAAGTTAAGGTATAGTCTAGCTCAGAAGATCTATGATGTGGACAATAAGGCTCTAAGCCCCTGTGGCAGCATTACTTTTGGTGTACATTGGTGTGGTGGAAGTGACTGCATTAGAGTATCATTCTAATCCCTGTCCTGTAATATACTTTGTAGAGTAGAACTTTGCCAGCTCTAATATATCTTCTCTCCTTCCATATTCACCAGGACCATATAGCCTCACCTTCCCCAGTCACTCAGAATTGTCAGCAACACTCATACCTCTCTTCCTCTCCTTCTTTCATTCTGTCCCTCTTTCCTTAATTTCAAATGGTTACACTTTTTTAGGTAAAAATAAAAGATTTAGGTTCACCGCCTGTAACTCAGCAGCTAGGGTTCCAGCCACATAAACCAAGGCCGGCAAGTTCGAACCCAGCCACATACACCGAGGCCGGCAGGTTTGAACCTAGCCTGGGCCTGACAAACAACAATGGCAACTACAACAAAAAATTAGCCAGGGCAGCGCCTGTGGCTCAAAGGAGTAGGGCACCAGCCCCATACACCAGAGGTGATGGGTTCAAACCAGCCCCAGCCAAAAACTGCAATAAATAAGTAAAATTAGCCAGGTGTTGTGGTGGGTGCCAGCTACTTGGGAGGCTGAGGCAAGAGAATTGCTTAAGCCCAAGAATTTGAAGTTGCTGTGAGCTGTGATGCCAGAGCACTCTACATTTCATTTATCCATTCATCATTTGATGGATATTTGGGTTGTTTGCTCTTTGGGGCTACTGTAAATAATGTTGCTTTGAACATTAGTGTAGACAATTTTGTTTTCAATTCTCTTGTGTATATACCTGGAACTGAAATTTCTGGGTTATATGGAAGCTTTATGTTTTACCTTTGGATTATCTGTCAGACTGTTTTTCAAAGAAGCTGTATTCATTTCACATTCTCACCCCTAATGTATTAGGTTTCCAGTTTATCCACATCCTTACCAACACTTATTATCTGTCTTTTTAATTATTGCCATCCTACTATATGTGAAATGATACATCACTGTGGTTTTTATTTGTATTTTTACAATGGCTAATGATTTTGCACATCTCTTTATGTGTTTATTGGCTATTTGTATATATCCTTTGGAATAAACACATTGGAAAAGTGTTAATTCATATTCTTTTTTCCATTTTTAAATAGGTTATATATCTTTTTAGTTTGTTTAAGTCTTATTTGTCTATTTTTGGTTTTGTTTCATTTGCTTTTGGGGTCCTAATCATATTGTTTGCTTAGGTCAAAGTCCAGAAAAGTTTTCCATAGGTTTCTTCTAGAACTTTTGTAGCTTCAGGTCATACATTTAAGTCTTTGATCCATCTTATGTCAATTTTTGTATATATAGAGAGATAGCAATCTTATTTTATTCTTCTGCATATGGCTATCCAGTTTCCCCAGCACTATGTATTGAATAGTATATCCTTTCTCCAGTGTATGTTTTTTTTTGCTTTGTCAGAGATCATTTGTTGTAGGTATGTGGTTTTATTGGGGGTTCTCCATTAGGTTACATTGATCTGTATGTTCATTTTTATGACAGTACCATGCTGTTTCAGTTACTATAGCCTTGCCTTGTAATATAATTTGAAGCCAGGCAATATGACACCTCCAGTTTTCTTCCTTTTGCTTAGGATTCCTTTGGTTATTCTGGCTCTTTTTTGGTTCCATATGATTTTACAATGGTTTTTTTTTTTTTTTTTTTTTTTTTTTTGGTAGAGACAGAGTGTCACTTTATTGCCCTCCATAGAGTGCCGTGGCATCACACAGCTCACAGCAACCTCCAATTCCTGGGCTTAGGCAATTCTTTTGCCTCAGCCTCCTGAATAGCTGGGACTACAGGTGCCCACCACAACGCCCAGCTATTTTTTGGTTGCAGTTTGGCCAGGGCTGGGTTTGAACCCACCACCCTAAGCATATAGGGCCAGCATCCTACTCACTGAGCCACAGGTACTGCACTTTACAATGTTTTTAAGACAGGATTTCTCTCTGTTACCTGAGTTAGAATGCACTGACGTCATCATAGCCCACTATACTTTCAAGCTCCTGGGGTCAAGCAATCCTCCTGCCTCAGCCTCCTGACTAGCTGGGACTACAACTGTTTGCCACCACATCCAGCTAATTTTTCCTTTTTCTTTTCTCATGAGACAGAGTCTCAAGCTGTTGCCCTGAGTGAAGTGTGGCATGACAGGTCACAGCAACCTCAAACTCTTGGGCTTAATCTATTCTCTTGCCTCAGCCTCCCAAGTAGCTGGGACTACACGTGCTCGCCACAATGCCTGGATATTTTTGGTTGTAGTTGTTGTTTGGCAGGCCCAGGTTGGATTCAAACCCTCCAGCTCTGGTGTATGTGGCTGGCACCGTACCCACTTAGGGTACAGGTGCTACCCACTAAGCTACAGGTGCTGAGGCCCAGCTAATTTTTCTATACTTTTGTAGAGATGTGGTCTCACTCTTGCTCAGGCTAGTCTGAACTTCCTGGCCTTGGGCAATCCTCCTACCTTGGCCTTTTAAAGTGCTAGAATTACATGCATGAACCACTATGCCCAGTTCAGTTTCTTATTTTTTAATTCTGTGAAAAAAGACATTAGTATTTTGATAGGAATTGCATTGAATCTGTGGATTGCTTTGGGTACTATCATCATTTAAACAATATTGATTTTTCTTATCCATAAGTATGGGATGGTTTTTCATTTATTTATGTCATCTACCATTTCCACTATTAGTGATTTATAGTTCTTCTTTTTTTTTTTATTAAATCATAGCTGTGTACATTAACACTATCATGGGGTATAGTGTACTGTTTCTATATACAATTTGAAATACTTTCATCCAACTGGTTAACATAGCCTTCATGTCTTTTTTTAGTTATTGTGTTAAGACATTTATATTCTACATTTAGAAAAATTCACACAAACCATAGGTGTGGTCCTACCAAACACCCTCCCTCCACCCATCCTCCCCCTTCCCCTCCCCTCCCTCTCCCCTCTCCTCATATTCCTGGGCTAAAATTGGGTTATAGCTTTCATATGAAAGCTATAAATTAGTTTCATAATAGGGCTGAGTACATTGGACACTTTTTCTTCCATTCTTGAGATGCTTTGCTAAGAAGAATATTTTCCAGCTCCATCCATGTAAACATGAGGGAGGTAAACTCTACATCTTTTCTTAGGGCTGCATGCATGGTGTACATGTACCACAATTTATTGATCTATTCATGGATCGATGGGCACTTGGGCTTCTTCCATGACCTAGCAATTAGAAATTGGGCTTCAATGAACATTCTGATACAAATATCTTTATTATAGTGTGATTTTTGGTCTTCTGGATATATACCTAGTACAGGAATTATAGGATGAAATGGCAGGTTTATCTTTAGTTCTCTAAGTGTTCTCCAGATGACTTTCCAAAAGGGATGTATTAGTTTGCAATTCCACCAGCAGCGTAAAAGTGTACCCTTTTATCCACAACCATGCCAGCATCTGTAATTTTGGGATTTTGTGATATGGGCTAATCTTGCTGGTGTTAGATGATATCTCAAAGTAGTTTTGATTATTTCTCTGATGAGTAAGGATGGTGAGCATTTTTTCATATATCTGTAGGCCATGCACCTGTTTTCTTCAGAGAAGTTTCTCTGCAATTCCCTTGCCAACACTGAGATGGGATCATTTGTTCTTTTCTTGCTAATATGTTTGAGTTCTCAGTGGATTCTGATTATTAAACCTTTGTCAGAGACATAACCTGCAAATATCTTCTCCCATTCTGAGGGCTGTCAGCTTGCTTTACTTACTGTGCTTTTGGCTGTGCAGAAGGTTTTTAATATGATGAGGTCTCAGTAGTGTATTTTTGATGTTGGTTCAATTGCCCAAGGAGTCCTCCTCATAAAAATTTCACCCAGGCTGATTTCTTCAAGTATTTTCCCTACACTTTCCTCTAGTATTTTTACAGTTTCATGTCTTAAGTTTAAATCTTTAATCCAGTGAGAGTCTATCTTACTTGGTGGTGAAAGGTGTGGATCCAGTTTCAGTCTTCTGGAGGTCGTCAGCCAGTTTGCACAGCACCATTTGTTAAATAGGGAATCTTTTCCCCACTCAATGTTTATAAATGGCTTGTCAAAGATCAGATAATGGTAAGTAGCTGGGTTCATCTCTTGGTTCTCTATTCTGTTCCATACATCTACCTCTCTGTTTTTGTGCCAATACCATGCTGTTTTGATCACTATGGATTTATAATATAGTCTAAGGTCTGGTAGCGTGATTCCTCCTGCTTTGTTTTTATTTGTGAGTAATGTCTTTGCTGTTTGAGGTTTTTTCTGATTCCATATAAAATGAAGCATTATTTTTTTTCAAGATCTTTAAAGTATGACAATGGAACTTTAATAGGGATTGCATGAAAATTATATATTGCTTTGGGTAGTATGGACATTTTAACAATGTTGATTATTCCCAGCCATAAGCATGGCATGTTTTTCCATTTGTTAACATTTCAGCTATTTATTTTCTTAGAGTTTCATAGTTCTCTTTATAGAGGTCTTTTATGCCCTTTGTTAGGTAAACTCCCAGATATTTTATCTTCTTTAACACTAATGGAAACCAAATAAAGTTCTTGACTATTTTTTCAGCTTGACTATTGTTGGTATATATAAAGGCTACCAATTTATGAGTGTTGATTTTATAACCTGAGATGCTGCTGTATTCCTTGATCACTTCTAAGAGTTTTGTAGCATAATCCCTGGTATTTTCCAGATATAGAATCATGTCATCTGCAAAGAGTGAAAGTTTAATATCTTCTGATCCTATATGGATACCCTTGATTGCCTTTTCTTCCCTAATTGTGATGGCTAGAACTTCCATTACAATGTGAAAGAGCAATGGAGACAATGGGCAAACTTGCCTGGTTCCTGATCTGAGTGGAAATGATTTCAATTTAACTCCATTCAATACAATATTGGCTGTGGATTTGCTGTGGATGGCCTCTATCAGTTTAAAAAATGTCCCATCTATACCATTTTTAAAAAGTGTTCTGATCACAAAGCGATGCTGGATAGTATCAAAAGCTTTTTATTTTTTTTGCATCAATTAAGAGAATCATATGGTCTTTGTTTTTTTAATTTTTTTATGTGATGAATTATGTTTATAGATTTACATATGTTGAACCAGACTTGAGAGTCTGGGATAAAACCCACTTGGTTATGGTGTATAATTTGTTTGATGTGTTGCTGGATTCTGTTTGTTAGGATCTTGTTCAGTGTTTTCACATCAGTATTCATTAGTGATATAGGTCTATAATTTTCTTTTCTTGTTGGGTCTTTTCCTGGTTTGGGAATCAAGGTGATGTTTGCTTCATAGAATGTGTTTGATAGTATTCCTTCTTTTCCTATATTTTGGAAAAGGTTAAATAGTATAGGTACTAGTTCCTCTTTAAAGGTTTGGTAGTATTCTGACATGAAGTCATCTGGTGCCAGGCTTTTCTTTTTAGGGAGATTTTGTATATATGATGCTATTTCAGAACTTGATGTAGGCCTGTTCAACATTTCCACTTCATTCTGGCTAAGTCTTGGAAGGTGGCATGCTTCCAAGTATTGGTCAATTTCCTTCAGATTTTCATATTTCTCAGAATAAAGTTTCTTATAATATTCACTAAGGATTTGTTGACTTTCTGACTGGTCTGTTGTTATTTCATCTTTACCATTTCTGATCAATGAAATTGGAGATTTAACTCTTTTTTTCTTGGTTAGGCTGGCCAAATGTTTATCTATTTTATTGACTTTTTTCAAAAAACCAACTTTTTCACTTATTAATTTGTTGTATAATCCTTTTGTTTTCAATTTCATTTAATTCTGCTCTAGTTTTGGTTATTTCTTTTCCTGTGTTGGGTTTTGGATTGGAGTGTTCTTCCTTTTCCAGTTGCTTGAGATGTCCCATTAAGTTACTAACTTCCTCTCTTTCCGTTTTCTTGAGGAAGGCTTGCAGTGCTATAAATTTCCCTCTTAGGACTGCCTTTGCAGTATCCCAGAGGTTCTGAAAACTCATATCTTCATTGTCATTTTGTTCCAAAAATTTGGTAATTTCCTTCTTGATCTCGTCTCTGAACCACCTATCATTCAGCATAAGGTTATTTAGCTTCCATGTTTTTGAATGAGTCTGCAGATTCCTGTTACTGAGTTCAACTTTTATTCCATGATGGTCTGAGAAGATGCAGGGAATAATTTCTATTCTATTAAATTTGCTGAGGTTAGACTTGTAACTTAATATGTGGTCGATTTTGGTGTATGTTCCATGGGCCAATGAGAAAAATTTGTATTCAGTTTTGTTAGGATAAAATGTTCTGTGGATGTCTGTTAAATCCAAATGCTGAATGGTTAAGTTTAAATCTAAAATTTCTTTGCTAAGCTTCTTATTGGAGGATCTATCCAACACTGCCAAAGGAGTATTAAAATCTCCAACTATGATGGAGCTGAAAGAAATCAAGTTGCTCAAGCCTATTAGAGTATCTCTTATAAACTGAGGTGCATTCTGGTTGGGTGCATAAATATTGATAATTGAAATCTCATTGTATTGAGTATTACCCTTAACAAATATAAAGTGTCCATCCTTACCCTTGCTTACTTTTGTTGGTTTAAAGCCTTATTGTATCTGCAAATAAAATTGCAATGCCTGCTTTTTTTCTGCTTTCCATTTGCCTGGAATATAGATGGCCACCCCTTCACCTTGAGTCTACATTTGTCTTTTAAGTTAAGATGAGATTCTTGTATACAGCAGATATCTGGCCTGAGTTTTTGTATCCAGTTAGCCAATCTTTGCCTCTTTAGAGAATAATTTAAGCTATTCACATTGATTAAGAATATTGATAAGCCTGGTATAATTTTGGGTATTGAGTTTTTTGAAAGTCCAGTGGACCTCTTGAATCCTTTTGCCATTGTGGAAGTTGGAATTTGATGAAAATTTTCTCTGTGAGTTTACTTATGTGGTGGAGCATTGTGCTGATCCTTATGGAGGATAGTTCTGAGAATTTCCTGGAGGACTGCTTTAGTTATGGAAAATTTCTTCAATGTATGAATGTCATTAAAGTATTTAATTTCTCCATCATAAATGAAACTCAGTTTTGCTGGATACAGGATCCTGGGTCGAAAGTTATTTTCTTTAGGAGATTAAAAGTTGATGACCACCCTCTTCTAGCCTGAAAGGTTTCAGTAGAGAGTTCTGCAGTCATTCTAATATTTTTCCCCTTGTAGGTTATGGTTTTCTTATATCTAGCTGCTTTCAGAATTTTCTCTTTCATATTATAACTTTACTGAAGTTAATTATGATGTGACTGGGGGATGTCTTGTTCGGAATGAGTTGTGCTGGGTTTCTGAAACTGTCTGTTATCTGAATTTCAGATTCTCTTGGCATGTCTGGCAAGTTCTCTTTCATAATTTCATGAAGAAGAGCCTGTGTTTTGTGAAGCAATGTCGTCACCTTCAGGGATTCCGATAAGGAGAATATTAATTTTCTTCAAATTATCCCAGAGTTCTCTGAAAGAATGATCTGCTTTTGCTCTCCATTTCTCTTCATCATTGAGTGTTTGCACGTGTTCAAAGCTTTGTGTTCAATGTCAGAGATTCTTTCTTCTACCTGCTCCATTTGGTTACTGAGGGATTCTACCATATTTTTCAGAAATTTGAGGGCTGCAACCTCTTGACTCCGTGTATCATAATCTTTGGTCATTTTATCTTTGAAATCATTTAATTCTTGAGACAGCTTTTGAATAATTTGAAATTCTAATTCCCTCCTTTCCTCCATTCTGTTAATATTATTTGCTATCCAGATTCCAAACTTGATTTTCATCATCTCAACCATCTGTTTATTGATGGAATCTTCAATTGTATCTGCCCCATCCTTCCCTGGGGCAGTTGATCTACTCTGGTTATTCAGGTTACCAGAGTTTTCCCACTGATTCCACCCCATGCTGAATTTGCACCATTGAAGATCCTCCCAAAACCATTCAGCCAGTAGCTGCCACTGGAGAGGATGGCAGCTTCCTCTGTTTGCCTGGAGAGATAAGGCGTGTCTGTCTGGTAAAGCCTCCGAGGTCTGAGCCTTATTTTTGTAACTGTTGTGGCTGCTGCTCTTCGCCTTGGGGTACCATGACTCCAGTGTGGTTCCCTCTCAACTGAATGTCCTCTTGCCATTCTTGGGCAGCCAGGCCTGGAGTGTCAGGAAAGTATGGGTTGATCAGTCCTCAGTGTGCCCCGCTCGGGTATCCAGAGCAGCAGCAGAGCACCAGCAGCCGTGTGGGTCAATCAGTCCTCAGGGGGCCCCACTTGGGTGCCCTGAGCAGCAGCAGAGTTCTAGCAGCTGGTCAGGGGACCTCCTGGGTTCATCAGTCTTCAGGGAACCCCACTTGGGTGTCCAGAGCAGTGGAGGAGCACCAGCAGCCACGTGGGAGACCCCTGCAAGTCGATCTGTCCTTGGGGTGCCCTGCTCAGGTGCCCTGAGAGGCAGTGGAGCTCAAGTAGCAGCATGGGGGATGTGCAGCTCAAGCATTTCTCCGGCTTCAGGGCCAGGACAGGGAGCTTGGTCCAGCAGGGGTGAGGGGGGATGCTGCTCTTGGGCATCCTCTTACTGTCTCTGCAGGCAAGGGGGGAAGGGTGGACTGGGAATTCAAAATGGCAGTGAAACATTAGTTCAATTTTTCTGCCTGTTGATAGGGTGTTCAGAATCTCAGCAGGGTCCCTCTAGGGGAGTAGACCCCACTTTCTGTAGCTCTCACACGTGGGGTGGGACAATAAGTCCTCAGTTCACCTAGCCTGTAGGAAACGCACAGGAGAAGACAAAGAGTAAACAAAGAGAAAAACACAACTTTTTGGGGCGAGGGGATGGACACCCTTCCTTTGGGATGTGTTTTGTACCTGTAGATGGCTTTTTAGGAGTCGCAACTTGCCTCAGCAGAGGTGTCCTGCAGATATCACTCTTCTATTTCAGCTGGGCTCCTGGTGTTCAACTTTGTTGGGTATTTTCTGCACTTTATCCTTCCCTTCTGTCAAAGGCTGGTAGCCATCAGCCATCTTGCCCCTCTCCCCTTATAGTTCTTCTTGTAGAGAGAGATCTTTCACCTCCTTGGTTGAACATATTCCTAGGTATTTTACTTATTTATTTATTTTTGTAGCTATTGCAAATGAGATTGTATTCATGATTTATTTCTCACCTTGGTAATTATTCATGTATAGAAATGCTATAGATTTTTGTACATAGATTTTTTAATCTGACACTTTGCTGAATTCAATTATCAAATCTAGGAATCTTTTGGAGGAGTCCATTGGGTTTTCTAGTTATGAGATTACATCATCAACAGAGATAATTTGACTTCCCCTTTTCTAATTTGAATGTCCTTTATTTCTTTCTCTTGCCTGATTGCTCTGGTTAGATCTATAATCAATTTTGATTTAATGTTTTTATATGATGTGAAATAGGTATCTAACATAATTCTTTTGCAGGTGGATATCCAGTTGTCCCAGAATCATGTGTCAAGAACACTATTTTTTCCTCCATTGTATTGTCTTGCTACCATTGTTGAAAAGTAAATGTGAACATAAATGTATGAGTTTTTCTGGACTATCAATTGTATTCCACCAATTTATATTTCTATCCTTAAGCCATTACCATAATTTGTTGATTATGTACCTTTGTAGTAAGTTTCAAAATGGGGAAGTGTGGATCTTCTGATATTTTTCTTTTTCAATATTGTTTTCAATATCCTTGATTTATCAAATTTCCATATAAATTTTAGGATAAGTTTGTTAATTTACATAAAGAATTCAGCTGGTATTTTGATAGGGACTTACAGACCAATTTGAGTAGTATTGCCATTGTAACAATATTAAATATCCCAAGTTATGAACATGAAATAGAATAAATTTTTATTTATTTAGGTCTTTTTACATTTTAAAAAATATATAGATTGACATGAGGGTACAGAGTTGTAGTTGTGTCCTTCACCCAAGAGGTGTACCATATACCCTTATGTTGTGCCTATTAGGTAAAAGCACATCAGGTCTCCTCCTTTTTCCTCTCCCTTACCTCTTCCTCCCTCCCCCCACTTGAGTATAATTGTGTTTTTCTCTTGTGTGGGAATGTATTCATTTGTCTACTGGTTTCATACTAGTATTTAGTGCAATGGATACTTGCTTTTCCATTCTTGTGTTACTTAACTAAGTAGAATGTTCTCCAACTCTATCCAGGTTAACACAAAAGATGTAAAGTCTCCATCATTCTTTACAGCTGAATAGTATTCTGTGGTATACATAAACCACAGCTTATTAATTCATTCATAGGTTGATAGGCACTTGGGTTGATTCTAAATTGTGACAATTATGAATTGAGCTATGATAAATATTCTGGTGCATAAGTCCTTATGGTAAAATTTCTTTTTTTCTTCTGGGTAGAAACCTAGTAATGGGATTGAAGAATCAAATGGAAGGTCTATTTTGAGATCTTTGAGGATTCTCCAAAGTTCTTTCTAAAGAGGCTATATTAATTTGAAATCCCACCAACAGTGTAAAAGTGTTTCCTTCTTGCCACATCTGCACCAGCATTTTCAGCTGTGGAACTTTGTGATGTGGGCTATTCTCACTGGGGTTAGGTAATACCTCAAGGTGGATTTTATTTGCATTTCTCTGATGATGAACATTCTTTTATGTGATTTTTGGCCATTTGTCTGTCTTCTTTAGAGAAAGTTCAGTTCATGTCTCTTGCCAAGTGATAAATGGGATTGTTTGCTCTTTTTGTTTAATTTTCATTCTATGTAGATTCTAGTTAAGAATGCTTTGTCAGATTCATAACAAATACCTTTTCCCATTCTGAATGTTGACTGTTTGCTTTAATTATTATGTCCTTAGCTGTGCAGAAACTTTTTAGCTTAATTAAGTCCCATTTATTTATTTTTTTTGTTGTTGAAATTGCCAATGGAGTCTTCTTCATAAAATCTTTCACCAGGCCAATATCATCAAGAATTTTTCATATAATTTCTTCTAGGGTTTTTACTGTTTTATGTCCTCTATTTAAATATTTTATCCAGTACTACCATCTGTGACTCTAGAGGCCTGCTTGGTATAGAGGAGGTAGGTGGGTTTGACTTGTATTAGCTGGTCTCTGTCCAAACCTAGTGAATTGGTGACTCTGGGTTGCAGTCTCAGTTTTAGAGAAATACCAGCAACTAAGACAATCCATTCAGAAATATGAAACTCTAAGAAAAGAAATAGCAGAAGATGTCAACAAATGGGAAAACATATCATGGTCATGGCTCAGAAGAATCAACAATGTTAAAATGTCCATATTACCCAAAGCAATTTACAGATTTAATGAAATTCCCATAAAAGCACCTCTGTCATACTTTAAAGATCTGGAAAAACTAGTACTTAATTTTATATGGAATTAGGAAAAAACCTCAAATAGCCAAGACACTACTCAGAAATAAAAACAAATCAGGTGGAATCACGCTACCAGACTTCAGATTATACTATAAATCTATAGTGATCAAAACAGCATGGTATTGGCACAAAAATAGAGAGGTAGATGTATGGAATAGAATTGAGAACCAAGAGATGACTCCAGCACTTATCATCCTTTGTTTTCAATAAGCCTATCAAAA
>NW_003852634.1:1098891-1108523 GCF_000181295.1 Otolemur garnettii | reverse complement strand
GGTCAATTAAAGCAATACCAAAAATACATTGTTGGGAACTGATCAAATTAAAAAGCTTCTGTACTGCCAAGAACACAGTAAGTAAAGCAAGCAGACTGCCCTCAGAATGGGAGAGGATATTTGCAGGTTACGTTTCTGACAAAGGTCTGATAACCAGAATCCTCAGAGAACTCAAACTTAGTATTAAGAAAAGAACAAGTGACCCCATTTCACTATGGGCAAGAGACCTGAACAGAAGTTTCTCTGAAGAAGAGAGACATATGATATACAGACACATGAAAAAATGCTCATCTTCTTTAATCATAAGAGAAATGCAAATCAAAACCACTTTGAGATACCATCTAACTCCAGTAAGAGTAGCCTGCATTAAAAAATGCCAAAACTACAGATGTTGGCATGGATGTGGAGAAAAGGGAACACTTCTGCACTGCTGGTAGGACTGCAATCTAGTACATTCCTTTTGGAAAAAAGTTTGGAGAACACTCAGAGAACTAAAAATTGACCTGCCATTGGATCCTGCAATTCCTCTACTAGGAGTATATTCAAAAGACCAAGAATCACTTAACATAAGAGATATTTGCACCAGATTATTCATTGCAGCTCAATTCATAATAGCCAAGTCATGGAAGAAGCCCAAGTGCCCATCAACCCATGAATGGATTAAATTGTGGTATATGTGTACCATGGAATACTATGGAGACTTAAAAAAGATGAAGCCTTTATTTCTTTTATGTTTACATGGAGGGATCTGGAACATATCCTCCAGAGTAAAGTGTCTCAAGAATGGAGTAAATAGTATCCAATGTACTCAGTACTTCTATGAAAACTACTTATATTTACTCACATTTTCTTGTAAAAAATAGAAAACAACTATAGCCCAGGATGATGGAGAGAAGTGGAGTGGGAGGGGAGGGGATGGGGGAGACTTGACAGAGGGAGGGTAAAAGGTGGGATCACCTATGGAACATATGATAAGGGTACAAGTCAAATCTGTGAAATGTAGAACATAGATGTTTTGGAACAATAATCAAGTAATTGAGGTGAAAGCTATGTTGATTGGTTAAGTGTAATCACATTAGATTGTATTCAAAACGTCAGCACATTGTACCCCACATATACATGAATTTATCCAAGATCTATGTGTATTTGACTTAATAAAATAATGAATAAATAAATAAATAAATATTTTAGCCATTGTGAGTCAAATTTTCTAAGTGTTGAGAGATGTGGGTCCAGTTTTAGTCTTTTACATGTGGTTATCCAGTGTTCCCAGGACAATTTATTGAATACTAGTTATTTTCCCTAGTGTATGCTTTTGGTTGGTTTATCAAAGATCAGATGGTGATAAGAGGCTGGTTTCATCTCTAAGCTTTATATTCTGTTTGATATGTCTATGTTTCTATTTTGGGGCCAATACCATGCTGTTTTAATCATTGTGAACTCGTAGTATAATCTGAAGTCTGGCAGAGTGATGCCTCTGGATTCGTTTTTATTGCTAAAAATTGCCTTGGCCACACAAGTTTTTTTCTGGTTTGATACAAAATGAAGAACTATTTTTTCAAGTTATTCAAAGTATGATGTTGATATTTTAATGGGGATTGTATTAAATGTGTATACTTCTATGGGTAATATAGATATTTTGACAATGTTGATTCTTTCCAGCCAAGAGCATAGTATGTTCTTCCATTGGTTAATGTCTTCTGCTATTTCTTTTTTTAGGGTTTCATAATTCTCTCTGTAGAGATCCTTCACCTCCTTTGTTAAATGTATTCTCAGGTATTTTATTTTCTTTGAAGCTATGTGAAGGGTATTGTGTCCTAGATCTGCTTCTTGGCTTGATTGTTATTCATGTATACAAAGATAGTAACCTTTGTGGCTTTGTGGACATTGATTTTATACCCAGAATTCTTTTATTTTTTATAACAATGATTTGTAGTTTTCAGAATATAAGTTTTATACTTAATTTGTCAACTTTGTTCCTAAGTATTTTATTATTTTTGATACTATTAATGAGTGGAATTGTTTTCTTAATTTCAATTTTGGAATGTTCATTGCTAGCATATAAAAATATCAGTTGATTTTGTTTGTTGATATCATATCTTACAATTTTTTAAATTTGTTTATTAGCTCTAATAGTTTGTGTGTGTGTGTGTATATTCTTTAGGGTTTCTGGGATGAGCGATCATATCATCCATGAATAGAGATAGTTATTTCTTTCTTTCCAATTTGGATCCTTTTTCTTTTTCTTGCTTAATTGCTCTGGCTAGAACATCCACTCAATAGAAGTGATGAAAATTGGCATGTTTTTCTTATTCCTGATCTTAGGGGGAAAGATTTCAGACTTTCACCTTTTCATATGTGGCCTTTATCATTATCTTTATCATTATTGAAGGAGTTCCCTCCTATTCCTAGTTTCTTGAATGTTTTTATCCTTAAAGGGTATTGAGTTTTGTCAAATGCTTTACTGTATCAATTGAGATGAAGTAAAAAATCCAAGAAACATAAGAAAATAAACATCATTTTTTAAAAGAAAGAAAAATGTGACACTACTTGCTATAAAAGCAAACGTAACAACTGAAGTCACTTGGCAGAAACATTCTTGAAGAGACCTCTTTGCTTTTAGACCTTCTATTACTCACACAAAAAGGAAAATTAAGAAAAGCAAAAACAAAAGAAAATAGAATTACTGTGGTGGGTATTAACTGACATAAGTACCTTGGTATTTTGGCTATTACAAGTAGAATTCTGTTCTTCCAAAATGAAGAAAAAAATCTACATAACACAAATTTCTAAATCGCACCAATAATCCATTTCTTTTGGTGAAATTGTAAAGCAATGGTTTATTAAGCTGAAATTTCTGTGTGTGAAAATTTTATCTTGGCATGACCTTAAGTTAGAAAGATAATGATCTTTGCATTACAAAACGTATTTACTAACTCAGAGTTAAACTCTAGGAGAAAGGGGAGATAACGTCAATGCTTGAGGAAATTTCAGAAAGGTCTCTGCATACTTCTCAGTAGTTCCTGAGCATTTTATGGGTAAGGTTTCTTACTCATCTTTGTGCCCCCAGCATCTAATATAGGGCCCACCCTAGAAAGTAGGTGCTTATGCAATAAGCATCAGGAACAATATGTGTGCATTGAATACATCCTGAAAACTCACATGGAATAGAAATAATAGTTTCTAGTTACCTAGAATAAAACATCTTAGAAAACTTTTTGCAGCATATCAACAGGTTTCTGAGGTTTACAAAGTATTTTCATACTGGAGCATGTTAATATGCCTTTTTCAGAGAGAATTTTCAAAATTTAGTCCTAGCCAAAGATAAAAGAAAGAATCTGACATAAATTCCCTCAAGCATTTTGACATAACCTTATTTAGAATATATATATCTGAGATAAATAAATATGCCAACATGCCCTATTGACCTAGCTATCCTTCAGGCACTTCAAACTGAACTTGCTACCTTCCATATAATTCCACCCTATCTCCTAATATCTTAAGAGTTACACTTGCCTCTCTCATCCCTCATCCAAGGTTATTCTACTTCATAAATCTCTTTTGAATATACCTCTTCCTTTTTTTGTTCCGACTGTCACTGCTGTAAGTTAAATTCTCATTTTGGACAATCATAGAGCCACAGCAATTTCTCTACCTTTAGTCTTGTTGACTCTATGTAATCTTTCATATCGTACCTTGTGTGATCTTTAAAAAAAATACAAAACTTATGTTATTATAAGATATGAAAATGAGAAGAAAGGAGGGATCACAATCTTATTTTCAGATGCAAGTGGATATAAAGCAACTAAAGTCAAAAAGGACAAAGATGGACATATCATACTAGTCAAGAGAAAAATGCAACAAGAGGACATTTCAATTCTAAATGTTTATGCATCCAACTTAAATGTTCCCAGATTTATGAAACAGACCTTAATTGGTCTGAGTAATATGATATCATATAACTCCATAATAGCAGCAGACTTTAACACCTCTCTTATAGAACTAGACATATCCTCTAAATGGAGACATAACAAAGATATAAGAGATGTAAACATGACCCTAGAACAAATAAGGTTAATAAACATATACAAAACTAATCATCCCAAAGCTAAAGCATATACACGCTTCACATCAGTCCTTGGAACATTCTTCAAAATAGATCATATCCCTAGGACACCACTGAAACCTCAACAAAATCAAAAGAACTGAAATTATACCCTATATAATCTCAGACCACAACACAATAAGGGTAGAACTCTACTCTAACAAAAATTTTCATGCCCACATGAAGGCATGGAAATGAAACAACCTTATGTTGAATGACAGTTGGGGCAATGAAGAGATAAAAAGGAAATCATTAATTTCTTTGAGCATAACAACAATGAACATACAAGCTACCAAAGCCTATGATATACTGAAAAAGTAGTCCTAAGAGGGAAATTTATCACATTAGATGCCTACATCCAAAAAACAGAAAGAGAGCACATCAAAAACCTAAAGAATCATCTCAAATAAGTGGAAAAGGAAAAGCACTCCATTTCCAACCTAGCAGAAGAAAAGAAATAACTAAAATTAAATCAGAAATAAATGAAATTGAAAAAGAAGAAACATTCAGAAAATTAATAAAACATAAAGTTGGTTCTTTGGAAAGATAAATAAAATTGATAGATCTTTGCCAGATTAACTAGAAACAGAAAACTAAAATAAGAATATCAATCAGAAAAAACTGATACAACAGACACACAAGAGATTATTTCTGAACCAAAAAAATCTCTATGCCCCCAAATCTGACAATGTGGAGATGATGGACCAATACTCGGGATCACACCATCTCCCTAGAATTAATCAAAGAGAAATAGATCTCTTAAACAGACTAATATCAAGCAATGAAATTAAAGAAGCAATTAAAAAGCTTCCAAGAAAACAAAGCCCTGGCTTTACACCAGAATTCTATCAAACCTTCAATGAAGAGCTTGTACCTACACTACAAAACCTATTCTAAAACATTGACAAGAAAAGAAAGGTCCCTACCATGTTCCATAAAGCAAACATCACTCTGATAACAAAACCAGGAAAGGACCCAACTAAAAAGGAGAACTACAGACCAATTTCCCTAATGAATATCAATGCAAAAATACTCGACATCATAGCTAATAGATTACAGCTACACATTAAAGAAATTATACCTCACAATCAAGCAGCCTTTGTCCAAGGGATGCAAATCTAGTTTAACACCTGCAAATCCATAAATGTAATTCACTATATCAATAGAAGCAAAAATAAGGACTAAACGATGCTCTCAATAACACAGAAAAAGCATTTGACAAAAATTATAATCCTTTTCTAACAAGAAAACTTAAGAAAATAGGCAAAAGTAGCACATTTCTTAAGCCTATTCAAGCCATCTATGACAAACTCACAGCCAATAACACACTGAATAGAGTAACACTGAAAGCTTGTCCACTTAGAACTAGAACCAGACAAGGATGTCCACTATTGCCACTATCATTCAACATAGTTCTGGAAGTTCTAACCAATGCAGTCAGGCAAGGGAAAGATATTATGGGCAACCAAATGGGAAGAAGGGGGCAGACTCTCGCTCTTTTCCAATGATATGATCTTGGAAAACCCCAGAGACTCAACCACAAAACTCCTGGAAGTGATCAAGAAATACAGTAATGTCTCAGGGTATAAAATCGGTGTCCACATATCAGTAGCCTTTGTATATGCCAATAACAGCCAAGTTGACAAGAAAATCAAGGACACAATTCCCTTCAAAGTAGCTTTAAAAAATGAAATGCTTTGGAATATATCTAACAAAAGAGGTGGAGGAACTTAACAAAGAGAATTATGAAACCCTAAGAAAAGAAAGAACAGAAGACATTAACAAATGGAAGAACATACCATTCTGGGAAGGCTCAACCTTGGTAAAATGTCTGTTCTACCCAAAGCAATTACAGATTCAATGTAGTCCCCATCAAAATACCAACATAATACTTTGAAGAACTGGAAAAGACAATACTTCATTTTGTATGGAATCAGAAAAAAAATTAATACGTGTACAGCCAAGGCTATTCTTAGTAATAAAAACAAAGCTGGAGGCATCACTCTAGCAGAATTCAGGCTATGTTACAAGTACACTGTAATCAAAACAGTATGGTATTGGCAAAAAATATAGACATATACATATAGAAAGGAATAGAAAACCAAGAGATGAAACCAGTATCTACTGGCCATCTAATCTTTGATAAACTAAACAAAAGCATGCAGTGGGGAAATGAGTCCCTATTCAACAAATGGTGCTGGCAGAACTGGCTAACTACAGGTAAAAGACTGAACTGGATTCACACCTTTCACCACTTAAAAAATTATCTCAAGATAGATAATAGATTTAAATCTAAGACATTAAATGATAAAAATCTTAGGAAAAGTGTAGGAAAAACTCTTGATGATGTCAAACTGGGGATAGATTTTATGACAAAGAATTCAGTGGCAATTGTAACAGCAATAAAAATTAACAAATGGAACTTAATTAAGTTGAAAACATTCTACAAAGCTAAGGACACAATAAGTAAAGCAAAAGACAGTGTTCAGAATGGGAAAAGATATTTGCAGGGTATGAATCTGACACTCTTGATAACTAGAATCTACAGAGAACTCAAGTTATTCCACAAAACAAGAGCAAATAATCCCATCTACCACTGTGCAGGAGATATGAACAGAACTTTCTCTGATGAAGACAGATGAATGGCTAACAAACATTTGAAAAAATACTCATCACCCCTGATCGTTGGGGAAATGCAAATCAAAACCACCCTGAGATCATCTAAATGCAGTAAGAATAGAACACATCACAAAGTCTCAACACTGCAGATGGTGGCATGGATGTGGAAAGAAGGGAACACTTTTACACTGTTGGTGGTACTGCAAACTAATACAACCTTTTTGGAAGGAAGTATGGAGAATCTTCAAAGAACTCAAAATAGACCTTCCATTTGATCATGCTATCCCACTACTAGGCATCTACCTAGAAGAACAAAAATTATTTTATCATAAGGACATTTGCACTAGATTGTTTATCACATCACAATCTATAATTGCCAAAATGTGGAAACAACCTAAATACCCACCAACCCAGGAATGGATGAATAGACTGCCGTATATGCATACCATACCTTTAAGAAAGATGGAGACTTTTGTATTAACCTTGTTAATACATCTTTTGTATTAACCTTAACTGAGTTGGATCAAATTCTTCTTAATAACATATCACAGATTTGAGAAGCAAGAATCCAATATACTTAATACTAATATGAAGACAGTAGACAATCTCACACATGCCCACATAAGAAAAAATCTCAAATCAATTCAATGTGGGTGGCAAAGAAATGAGGCAGCAGGGAGGGCATGGGGGAAATTGGTGTGCTACCACTTAATGGGCACAATGTTAGGGTATATGGGACAACTCTTGGGGGCAGGACACAAATATAAGAGGGACTCTACCTTACAAATGCAAATTGTGAGTTAATTCTTTGTACCCTCAAATTGATATGAAACAATAATAAAAATAAAAATGATTATAAAGTAAAAAAGAATAGGTAGGCAGAATGAATTCTAAAAATGATTCCAATATACTGTTTACAATAAACACATTTTGTCCATAAATACACATAAAGCAAAGGTAAAGTGGTGGAAAATGATATTTCCTTCCTTTATAAAGAGGAAGCAAAAGTGAGTAGTAATAGCTGTACTTATGTCAAATAAAACATACTTTAAATCAAAAACAGTATAAAAAAGACAAAGATCATTATATAATGACAAAGAGATTAAATTTGCCATAGAATATAACAATCTTAAATATATATGCACCCAACATCAGACCTCCCAAATTCACAAAACAAACATTATTAGACCTAAATAAAGAGATAGAGAGTGGTACAATAATAGTGGGGGACTTCAACACCTTACTCAGAGCACAAGACAGATCACTGAGACAGAAAATCAACTAAGAAACCTTGGGCTTATATTGGACTTTAGGCCAAATGGACTTAACAGACATACAGAACATTCTACCCAACAACTACAGAATACACATTCTTTTTTATCAGCTCATGGGAACTTCTCCAAGATAGACCACATGCTAGTCTTCAAAACAAGTCTTAACAAATTTTTAAAATATCAAAATTATATCAACTATCTTCTCAGACCACATTGGAATAAAGTTAGAAATCAATACAAAGAGGAACTTCTGAAAGTATGCAAATACATTGAAATTAAATAATATGGTTCTAAAAAGTCACTGTGCCAATAAGTAAATTGAGATGGAAATTGAAAAAAAAAATTGAAACAAATGAAAATAAAAATACCATACACCAAAACCCGTGAGATACAGCAAAAGCAGTAGTAGGATGGAAGTTTATAGAATTAAATGACTATACCAAAAATGTCAATATCATGCACAGTCCCATGGGCGGTTTTTACAAAATGTGTAGAAAGATCACAAATTAACAACCTAACATCACAACTCAAAGAATTAGAAAAAAACAAACAAACAAACAAACAAAAAAAAACAAGAACCAAACCCAAAGTTAGTGGAGAAAAAGAAGTAACAGTGATTGGAGCAGAAATAAATAAAACAGAGGCAAAAAAAATCTATATGAAGGATCCATAAAACAAGAAAACAACACAAAGTTGTTTCCTCAAGAAAATGAACAAAATTGATAAATAGATACCTAGATAACCAAGAAGAGATAAGATCCAAATAAACAGAGTCTGATATGAAAAAGGCAGCATGACAATAGATAGCAAAGAAATACCAAAGATCAGTGACTATTATGAACAACTAAGTGTTTACAAACCTAGAGAAAATGGATATATTCTGGAAACATACAATCTCCTGAGATTGAACCAGGAAGAAATAGAACTGCGAAATACATATGTAATGAGATATGAAATTGAGTTAGTATTAAAGCATCTTTCAACAAAAAATGCCCCAGGACCAGATGGATTCACAGTCAAAAACTAGCAAATGTAAAAAGAAGAACTAATACCAACCCCCCTGCAACTGTTCCCAAAAATTGAGGAAGAGAGAAATCTCCCCAACTAATTTACAAGGCCAGATAACCAGATAAGGACACAAGAAGAAAAGAAAACTACAGAATAGTATCCCTAATGAACATAGATGATAAAATCCTCACAAAAATACTAGGAATTCAAATCCAACACCACATCAAACAAAAAAATCCAAAAGAACGTAAGAAATATGTATGATCAAGTGAGTTTTATACCAGGGATACAAGGATTATTCAACATACACAAATCAATAAATGTGATACATCACCTAAAATATGTAAATACAAAAACTATATGATTATCTCAACGGACACAGATAAAGCATTCAATAAAATTCAGCATCCCTCATGATAAAGATCATGTCAGATAAAACAGACTTTAAATCAAAAACAAAGACAAAAAAAAAAAGACAAAGAAGACCATTATATAATGATTCATAGCCAACATCGTACTGAATTGTTAAGAGTACAAGTGAATCTTTCTATGAGTAGAATATGAATGTTTTGACATAATAACTAAGAAAGTTACATGAAGGCTATGTTAACCAGTTTGATGGAAAT
>NW_003852634.1:1097441-1098751 GCF_000181295.1 Otolemur garnettii | reverse complement strand
AGGCCTAGTTCCTTATGTTGACCAGGTCCATATGTTGACCAGTTTGTCCAGTCCCTTGGGTGGTCAACTTACAGAGGTTGTACCATAATCAAAAGAAGAGATGGATAAGGTGAAAAATATCCCTAAATATTTATAGAGAATCTTTGTGTCATATTCTTTAAAAAAAATTACTATTTTCAGAAAAAAAAACATACATGATTATTATTTGGGGCTAATTTTTAAGGACTTTTCATAAATATATTTTAAATGAACACCTTGTATGAACTATCTAGTTTAATTTATTAAGGGTAATTTAAAATTAAAGAACCACTACCTTTTATGTTGAGAAAAAAAAAAAAAGAGTTGATAGAATTTTTCCCAAGAACTGGAACAGGATAAGGATGCCCACTTTCACTACTTCTATTCAAGATAGGACTGGAAGTACTAATGAGAGCAATCAGGCAAGAGGAAAAAAGGCATACAAATTGGAAAACAGGAAGTCAAGTTATCCCTTTGCTGATTATATGATCTTCTATTTAGAAAACCCCAAAGATTCTACCAAAAGACTCCTAGACTTGATAAATGAACTCAGTAAAGTGTCAAGATACAAAATCAATATACAGAAATCATTAACATTTATATACACCAACAATGATATAGTTGGGAACCAAACCAAGAGGGCAATCTCATTTATAATAGCTGTAAATGAAAAATAGAAAACATAGGAAGGTATTTAACCAAGAAATTGAAAGATCTCTAGAAGGAAAACTACTAAACACTTATGAAAGAAATTGTGGATGACACAAACAAATGGAAAAACACCCCATACTCCCAGAATAAAAGAAATTATATTGTTAAAATGACCACACTACCTAAAGAAATTTGCAGGTTCAACACAATTCCTATCAAAATACCAACACTGTTTTTCACAGAATGAGGGGAAAAAATTCTAAATTTTACAAAATTTAGCAAAAAAAAAAGAAAAAAAAAGAGCTGGAGGCCTCATATTGTCTGACATCTATTATTCTAAATGCTACAGTAACTAAAATATCATGGGTACTGGTATAAAAATTGGCACGCAGACCAATGAGAAAACAAAGAACACAGAAATAAAGCCACATATTTATAGCCAACTGATTTTTGACAAAGAAAGAAAACACGGGAAAAATAAAATTCTTGGGGGGGCAGAGACAAGATGGCGAACTGCAGCCAGCTTTTTACAGAAGCTCCCGTCCAGAAGGAGGCTGAAAGGACAGAACCTTAGCAAATTAGCTGATGGCTTGGAGCAGAGACAAGAGAGAAGATTGAAGAGTGCACTTCAACCTTCCTGA
>NW_003852634.1:1063694-1087570 GCF_000181295.1 Otolemur garnettii | reverse complement strand
GGAAGTATTTCAGATTGCATGTGAAAACCCCACACTGTACCCCAGAAGTGCATTAATGTACATAGTTACCATTCAATAAAAATAAATAAATAAATAAATAAAATTCTTTTCAATAAATGATCCCAGAAAAAATTGGATTGCCACCTGCAGAAGAAAGAAACTGGACTCCTACAAAAATCAACTAAAAATGGATTGAAGACTTGAATGTAAGACCTTAAACTATAAAAATATTAGAAGAAAACCTCAGAAAAACTTTTCTTGACATTGGCCTAGACAAAGAATTTAAGACTTTGACCTCAAAATTATAGGTGGCAAATAGAAAAATAAACAAATAGGACTTAATTAAACTACAGAGATTCCATACAGCAAAAGAAATAATCAACAGAGTGAACAGACAGCCTGAAGAATGGGAGACAACATTTGCAAGGTATATATATCCAATAGGAGACTAATATCTGGTATTTATAATAAACTCAAACAACTCAATAAAAAAACAATTAAACTCATCAGATAGTGGATTAATGACATGAATAAATATTTTTCAAAGGAAGACAAATGGCCAAAAATCATATATTAAAAAAAATCAACATTACTATTCATCAGAGAAATGCAAATTAAAACCAATGAAACAAAATAGACATTGGAGAGTATGTAGAGATAAGAGACCTCTTATACACTGTTGGTGGTAAATTAGTGCAACTTCTTTAGAAAACAGTATGGAGATTTCTCAAAGGACTAAAATTAGAACTACCATATGACTCAGCAACCCAATTTCTAGGTATCTATGCAAAAGAAAAGGAATCAATATATTAAAAAGATACCTATGTTTATTGCAGCCCTATTGACAACAGCAAGTATATTGAATCAACTTAAATGTCCATCAATGGAGAACTGAATAAAGAAAACGGGGTATATATACACAATGGAATACTATTCAGTTGTAAAAAGAATGAAATCATGTCTTTTGCAGCAACATGGATGGAACCAGAGGCCATTATCTTGACTGAAACAACTCTGACAAAGAAAGGCAAATGCCATAGCTGTAAGTGGAGACTAACTATGTTTACATGAAAGCAGAGTGTGGAATAATAAACAACAGAGAAGGTGGTGCAAAGGAGTAGGATGCCAGCCCCATATACTGGAGGCGGCAGGTTCAAACCCAACGCCGGCCAAAAACTGCAAATAAATAAATAAATAAATAAATGAAAATAAACAACAGAGACTTGTAGAGGTAGGGTGGTGGGTAGGGGTGGATTGTAGGAGTTTGCTTGGTGGGTATAACGTGTTTTGCTTCAGTCATGTATATACTGAAGTCCCTGACTTCACCACAGTGCAAGATACCAGTGTAACAAAATTATACTTTCACCCTCTAAATATATACAAACAAAACATAAATGGAAATAAAGACTTATAATTTGACTATTTGATAAAATATTTAAGGTTTGGTGTTCACTTATCTAACCTCTCCCTCTTTATAAAAGGACAAAATTCCAACAAGCTCAAAGATGAGATTTTTGGATAGGCTAGTACAAGATGGAGGGGGAAGATAGCGATGATAAATGTTGAAGATGTCAAAGAGATTTCTTTAGAAATTAAATTGGTATAGTCCAACTTCTTCATTTTACAGTTGAGGAAACAGAGCCTAATAATGGAGATGAATTATTATGATAATAACAGCTAATATTTACAGACCACCTACTATGTGCCAGGCACTATCCTAAGTGTCTGGCATGCATTATCTCATTTAATCCCTACAAAAATCCTCTGTAGTAAGTACTAATATCCTCATTTTACAGATGAGAAAATTTGAACACAGCTATGTAAACTTGCCCAAGATCACATGATTGGAGGGAAAAAGAACCCAAATAATTCAAGAAATTATAGTGATTTCCAACTGATGTGTCATGAAAAATTTTAAAGATTATTAATTAAATTATTTTCAAAAGAAGTTCAAGCAGAATAAGTATATTCTTTTTTTTACTCTTTTGTGGGTCAACATAATTTAAGTGTGCCATGGAAATTTAACTATAGGTTCAAGTGTGCTGTGAGATATAAAAGGTTGAAAAACACTGCCCCACTGAAAACAATTTGCACTAAAGGCATTTAAGATCTTCTATGATCTGGCCACAGCTTGTCTCTCAAGCCTTGTTTCCTTCATGTATCTTGCACTCTGGTTAACAGTTTGCCGAATGTGTCATATGCTTTCTTCATTTGTTGCTTTGGCCGTGATGCCTTCTGTCCCCTCCCTTGCCATCTATACATCTCCAAATGTTATCTAACCTTCAAGATCCAGTTTAAATATCATTCATTTCACTTAGAAATGACCTCAACCACCTCTGAAACTCTTCAGACTGACCTTCTGCCCAGGGAGGGCTTTTTTGTTTTGGTTTAACCAGGGGAAAGGGATAGTAAAAGAACCTATATTTTCATCAGTTTTCCTGGAGCCCTGCCTGTCTTACAAGATTTATTAAGGATATAATGAGATAATTATTGCATTTGGGCCATTCCCTTATTTTTCCACGTTTGGGAAAGCAGAGACCTTTCAGGGTTACCTATTTGTAGGAGGGCAAATTTCCATTTCTAATTCATATTGAAGAAAATTGAAAATGTCAAAGTTGAATAAGCAAAAAGGCAAGTAATAGAAGGTAACATGGACAAATTAAAATATTGACTTTTATTAGATGATGAGAATATAGACAATTATGATCTTGAATTTCTGTTGTTTTTACAATAGAGGAACATGAAAAGATGGAAAAAAGTGAAAATAGTTCATTGGAATTAATTGTGCATGCTTATAGCTTTTATTTGATTTGCAAAATCTGTGTTCATTTAAAAGAGAGGGCTTATGCTCTTTGCTAACAGAGTGATAGGGCCATAGTGATGTAAAATGAAGTGTGGCTATAGGCCCAGGCTTTATTTATGTATATGTGTGCATGTATTAGGGATGATACTCAAAAGCCTTCAGAACAACAGTGACATCTGTCATGGAGGAGTCACACTTGGGACAACCTGACTGACCATTTTTGGCATATGCTGGCCTAAATCGGCTCATCTATTTGCTAACAATCTTTTCTGAATTAGGTCCAACTCTTAGCAGGCACATTTCCATCTGGTTAAGTTTAGAACTCAAGCTGTTTTTTTTTTTTTATTCTACTTTACACCAAGACCAGTACTAGCCTTGGTAAAAGTTCTTACATCTATCACCCCTGTTCCTCTCTAAAAGCATTTTAATTTCCCTTTGTTTTAAACCAGGAGTGAGCAACACGGTTTCTGGGGCTCTTGGAGCCTTGATTTTGAAGAAGAGCAAAGATGAATTTTTAAAGAAGATATAAAAGGGGTTAAGAAGGGAAAAATGCATACATGTGCAAAACTGCTGTACTTGCATGGTAAAACAGGAAGCTAATATTTAGGTGCCCACATTCTCTCCATGGACAGAGGTAACCCTGATGAACAGCTTAGTGCAGATAGAAGCTTCTGCTACGTGGTTCTTTTATTGTTTCTACATCATGCACTCACTTTTGGGATAGTGCATCATACTATCAAGTCACATAGAAGATTAGAAGAGAAATAACAATAATAAAAGTCATATGGTGTGTGGCACATACCAGTAGGATGGTAAATCAGAACCCTGAGGGCTTTGTCTTAACATTAGTTCAATATTGTTGTTGTCAGATAGCTGTGTCCAATCGTTTTTTCTCTGCCAAACATTGGAAGAATAACAGTTGTCTGAGTTGATTAGCAAAAAAAAAAAAAAAAAAAGGAAAGAAAGAAAAGGTCTTTGCATACTTTTCATGACATCTGATACCACAGATGAGCAAAAAAGGAAAAAAGTCCTCATAAAATCAGCATGTGGCCCAAAGGCCCATAGGTTCGAGCCCCCCCTGTCATGTTGATCTTTTTCTTAACACTTTCTGCTTCTCATTTCTGGATATAAATTCCAATAGGAGACTTGGCTGGTTCAGGGATGGCAGGTGAAGGGTGAGTTCGAGGATTAAGAGACATGGTTAGTATTTTGTCAGAATGTGTTTGCAGCCCTGATATTTACCTGAGGCAGAGCTTCTCACTTCCACATGCTTTGTGATTCTGTCATACAGCTTAGGTTTAGCAAGTGTCTCCTGGTTGTCAAACTCTGTAAAAACATTTAATTCATATCTGAATCAGGCTAGCAATTTCAGGAAGCAATCTCTGGAATGGTGTCAGAAATCTAGGGGTATTCTGTTGTCTTCTCAATTAAAGACTTTTTATTTTGCAATAAGTTAAGACATAAATTACAAAACAGTAGAGAGTTATTGTGTACCCTTCACCCAGATTTCCCAAATAATAACATCTTCTATAACCACAGTACATTACCAAAGCCAGGACATTTGCATTACTGTAATACTATTAAACTACAGATCTATTTAGTTTCCATCAAGTTTTACATGCATTTATTTGGGAGAGGGTATCAGGAGATGAAACTGTTCCAGCACCAGAAAGATGCTCCTTGTGCTACAACTTTATAACCAATTACACTAGGGATGTTCAAATTTAAGTTTTAACCTCTCTGAAGGGCTTCTGTCAAGAAATACTTTCCTGAAGCCTCTTTTCCAGCTCAAATTGCCATGCTTGACTTCTGGAAGAACACTATTTCCCATCAAATCTCTGACACAACTGTGAAAATATTCTTCAATGCCTGGTTTCCCTTAGCACAGCTGTAAAAGAATGAAAAATTTTAAAGACTTGAAAAAATATGAAGAACACATAAAATAAATAATGTAAAGAAGTGTAAGATACAAAAAGATCAAGCTTCCAAAGAACTTGTTCCTAATTCCACATAGTTAGCGTAGTTAGCTTGCTTACTAGGGTCAGGCCAACACAACTTATCAGACAGCTTGGATGCTTAACTACTCAAGTCACCATATGGCAAGTATCCACGTATTTCCTATTACTTATGAGATGTTTATTACTTTTTTTTCCTTCTTCCATCAAGTATCCACACTCCCTATCCTATATGGTCATTTACTCAGTGATGGCTTCTCATTTGATGTTTTATCCACAAATGATTGGTGACTGATACAACCTTATATTCACATCCATTATGTGAGACCCTGACAGTAATAATAGACTGGTAAACATAAAGCCTTGTTAAGATCTCTCATTATAGACTACCATAAAGTAACCACAGTATTACTCAGAGTTACAGTGTATGTTCTTACAAGTTTATCTCTGAGAGGGTATTGTCTATAGATCTGAACTCATCAGGGAAAAGGACTTATATTTATTTTCTACTATGTAACAAATCACCACAAACTTAGCTGCTATACAACACCCATTTATTATCTTACATTTCTATAGAAGTCCAGGAATAGTGTAGCAGAGTTTCTCTGCTCAGGATCTCACTAGCATGAAATCAGGGTGTTGACTGGGCTGCATTTCTTTCTGTAGACTCTAGGGAATAGCTTACTTCTAACATCATTCAGGTTGTTAGAGAATTCATTTCCTTGTAGCTGTAGGACAGACGTCTCCATTTTGCTGCTACTTATTAGCTGGGGAATGCTCTCAGCTCCTATAACAGTGTTTTTCAACCTTTTTTTTTTTTATCTTACAGCACACTTGAACATATAGTTAAACTTTGCTGGCACACTTAAATTATGTCAATCAAAAAAGAGTGAACAAAAGAATAAACATACTGTGATTTGAACTTCTTTCTATATATATACATACATATATTGAAATGGAATCTCAAGCTGTTGTCCTGGGTAGAGCATCCTGGCATCACAGCTCACAGCAACCTCTAACTCTTGGGCTTAAGAGTTTCTCTTGCTTCAGCCTCCCAAGTCACTGGGATTATAGGCACTCGGCACAATGCCCAGCTAATTTTTGGTTGTAGTTGTCATTGTTGTTTGGTAGGCATGGGCTGGATTTGAACCTGCCAGCTCCAGTGTATATGGCTGGCACCTTAGCTGCTTGAACTACAGGCACTGAGCCTAAAAATAATTTAATTAATGATCTTTAAAAATTTTCGTGGCACATCTGTTTAAAATCATTGTGCTAGAGGCAGTTCATACAACAGTGTGTTTTCTTTTTTTCCAGGCCAGGTGGAGCACATCTCTCTGGCTTTCTCTTCTGATCCTAGTTGACAAAAACTACTTTTAAAGCATTCTTGTGATTAGGACAGGTTCCCTAGATGATTTCTTTATCTTCAGATCAGTTGTGCCACATGATATAACCTAAGCAGAGGAATAAAGAACATCACAATCCTGGAAAATATGCAAAACAGGAGGAGGGAAATCTTGGGAGATATTTACAATCATGCCTATAGTAGGACATGCTATTTTCCCTCTTTAAAAAAGTCCCTTCACTGCTTGATTCTCCATCCAAAATGAAGTCTGAATGAAATATAGCACAGCTTCCCAATTGATGTGCCAAGAGAAGGTAACAAGACCAGATATTGATTCTATCATCTCTTGAGAAGATGAGTCAGATCCTAGGCTGACATGATGTCTTAAGCCCCGTGAACTCAGGCTATTGAGTACATTAGTCATATAATACAGGAATCTGTGCAAATACTAGAATTTTCTAAGTATGATTAAAATGAAAAAGGTCAGGAACATAACTTCACTACTTTAGGAAAATCAAAAGAAATTATTCAGGCTATTATGAGCTTAAGAACTTAGATCTGATATCTGTTTGTTCTAGACAAGGTCACTGTGATATTTAATGGTGCCTTGAATATGCAAGGTGCTTTCTAGAATACATATAGACATGCTACCCAAAATTTGTTGTGGGATGGCAGTATATTTCAGTTAAAATGGAATTGTTTTCCTCTATATTATTTAAAAGAAAAGTGCATAAAACAATAATTATAAATCTACATAATAGATAATATAGTGTGTTCTAGGTATAAAGCATAATTTGTGATAATGACAACATAAATGGCTGTATAGGAGGAGAGATTTGTATATGAACGAAGCAAAATTGGTATTAACTCAAACCAGATTGTTATATATTTAAGATGTTAATTGTAATCTCCAGGGTAACCACTAAGAAAATAACTTAGAAATATACAGAAAAGATAAGGAAATCAAAATAGTACAATAAAAAATCAATTAAACACAAAAGAAGGCAGTAATGTTGAAATTAAGGAAGGAATAAAAAATGTATAAGACATACAGAAAACAAATATCAAAGTGGAGGAAGTAAATAAATCCTTATCACTATTTTAAATGTATCTAATGTATTCAATACTAATATGAAGCCAGTAGACAATCTAATACACACCCACATAAGAGAAAAATTCAAATCAATTGAAGGTGGGGAGGGAGAGGGGAAAAAGGGATGGGAGAAAGAGGAGGAGGGAGGGAGATGGGTGTCCTCTCACATAATGGGCACAATGTTAAGGTATATGGCATACCTCTTGGGGGAGGGACACAATTATAAGAGGGACTCTACCTAACAAATGAAGACACTGTAAATAAATTAAACTCTTCATTTAAAAGGCAGAGATTGGCAGAATGGATGAGGAAACATGATCTAACTATTCCCCCTGAAGTGCCATATTAGCCTCCAATGTAGTCTCACTGTTTGCACACTTACAAATCATTTCCCAAAATCAGAGTAATCATTCTAAAATAAACCATCTTTAAAAAGCTTCTTTCAGTCGCTTCTGATGCTGACACTGAAATCCAAACACTGTACTATGGCTTATAGGACTTGCCAAAGATTTGTTCCTGCTTTTCCAGAGTCATCACTCTCTTTCTCCTACAAACCAATCATAAATTCAACTGCTTGCCATTTTCCACTCTCATTTTCATGTTTTAGGCATTGTTTGTATGTTATGTATAGATGAAAGGCCTATATACCTCTGGCCAAAAAAAGCTGTTTTTTTTTTAAAATACAATTTCAATATGCGGGTTTATTCTCTGTGACATCGCTTCTCCGTGAGACCCTAACAGCAACAGTGATGTTTTCTTCTTCATGAGCAATTCTTACTAATGCTTCAGGCAACAATCTCTTCCAGAAAGTCTTCTCTGATCAAAGTCCATTGCTTCCCACTCCTGAACAGTGACTATCCTCATTTCAATATTGAAATTTTCCATAATTTTGTGTATATCTCCCCATTGGATTTAGTTATTATTGGTTATTCTGTTGCCTAATGACCTTCTTGTTTTTATTACTCTTGGGGAAGCCACAAAGACTGCTACACTGGCAGTTAGATTCCCTTGCTGGCTGCACTACACTTGAGTTTATTACAGACAATTAGGTTCTGAGTAAGTTTTGTTTGAATATGGCCAAAATGATTGCCCCTTTCTATTCTTTTTTTTCCATTTTTTAAAATTTCATGTTAATTTGAAGGTGCAAGTTTATAGTAAAGCAGAGAATGACACAAATACTTATGTTCACAAATCCAAAGTGTAAAGGGAATATGAGTCAAGAAAGATGAATTTCTACTGAGACTGGAGATGGGAAATACAAGTTTTTTGAAGGATGTAGGATTTTATCTGAGGCTTATTTGAAGAATGGATAAATCCTCCAGATATGGGGTACTATAGCACTCCATGCAGAAGTAATAACTCAAATAAGGGGTCATAGGTAAAAGTAAAGGTAAAAAAAAAGAATCTGATGATGGTGGTGGAAGAATGTACATGTAAGATTTGTACATTTGAGTCTGAAAAGGAAGATTATATTGGGGACTATAAACTGAGGCTTAATTGTGGAGGGTTTTGAATGCCAGGCTGAGGAGTTAGGGTTTTATTAACTAGCAAGCCCAAACTTAAACATGTGTTTTAGGAAGATAATTCTGAAACAGTGGGGGACTGGAGAAGAAATGGACTGGAAGAGAGAAGAAAAAGGTACAGAGCACTTTAGGGAGTTACAATTTTCCATTTTCATGTAATGAATTGGGGTGGAGGGTTCAGGTAATAAAAGCCTAAATTAGGAAGGTGCAATGAAAATAAAGAAGAAAGGACAAAGTAGAGAGAGAGATCTTAGTAATGTGTGTTTGAATGAATAAGCAAGAGTAAATTAATAAACTTTGACAAAACATTATTTTTGATGGATTCTGAAGACTAGGATGGCAGGGCCGACTGTTACCAAGATAAATAATAAAGGAAGTAGTTGTCGTGAATCATTCATATATCTGATGCAAAATGTTGTTTTGGGAGTTCTAGATATGTTCTGAACAGTTATTCAGGCAATCAGTGGAGGAACAGCAGATGCTATATTTTAAAATAAGGCAAGCTTCCCAATAATGTAAGCTGGATATTTCTTAGGTTTCCCTAGATCCTTTCATCTTACAGTTGCACATAGATTATTTTTTCCTACAAAGGTCAAATATCATTATAGAACAGCTTCATAGTTCAATTTATTATAGCAAATGTCTGATGACCTCTTAACTTTGCAAGAAGTAATAGAAAGAACAAGATGGGGAGAAAATTATAGGAAAGAAAAATAATTCTGAGATTTATTTGTTCACCGGAAGTATGGAGTCCACTTAAAAGACAACAAGAATTACAGGTAAGAAGATCTATAGCCAGTGTTATATTGAAAATCTATTTGTTTAACATACATTTATTGAATGTTATAATCAATGGCTTTCCTAGATGCTGTAGGAGTTACAAAGGTACACAAAATGGTCTGTGCTCTGCAGGAACTTATAGTCTACTGTGGCATAGAAAAAAACAAAAATCGTAATGAATACAAATCTAGGTAACTAACTGGAAGGGTGGTTGGTGCCTTAACAGAGGTAAGGAAAAAAAAACCTCATTTGTTTTTATATTGGATGACTTACCTTTTTTGGTCAGAATTTGTGGTTTGTTACATATCTTAAACATTATACTTTAACAGCCCTGAAAGTGTGTGAAGGAATGGAAATGGGGTATTTTGGATTGGAAAATAAAAGATAACTTTATTCTTAAATATAGCTGTGGCATTTAATTTTTGTATTAAAGAATGCAGTATGTTTTCCCATGCATTCTTACCCTTTTATACCATTACTGTGAGGCACAGGGAGACAGACAGTATCTACCGTATTAAGTAAGTCACCTTTCCAGGGTCCCTCAACAACAATCAATAGCAGAGCCAGGACTGGAATGTAGGTTTCCTAAACTCTACTAGTTTAAACTGCACTTCTTCCCAAGAGGATACATTTTAAAAAGTTAAGTAAAATCTCTGTTAGGAACTGTCAACTATAATTTATTTATGATATTTTTATTTATCCCAAATCTTAGTCCCTGGAAACATTTAAATGACATTGCATTGGAATTTACTGGAGATGGGTTTTTTAGTCTCATTAGACTTGTGGAGACTGTATACTGAATTCCCAATAAGCCTCACTATTAACAGGGACTTTTAAAAGTCTAAGGTGTGTGATATTCCCTGTGAATTCACCAAAGAGCTTGACAAAAACAGACCTTGGCAGCTGCTTTCCCTAATAAAGTGGAGCCCATTTTGATACAGGGAATCAGCACAACAAGATTCCCTTATTAGTCAGATTTCTACAAGATTAACCATTTGAACAACAAGTTGAACTCCTAGCCATAACATAAATTAGAGTTTCATCTTTTCTTATGTTAAATGGGCCAGGATACCTATAAGCAGAAAGGAAATGAGAACATAAATCTAGATTACTAAACATTGACTCACCCTTTCTTTAGGCTGTAAGTTCTTGAATGTGGTGTGTAGGTGGTTACAATTTGTGTGTGTGTGTGCATACATAAATATGTATGTATATGCATATAGATACTTATATACACATACATATATGTACACCTATAAAAGTACACTTGAAATGTTGTTTCTGCCAAAACATCCGTGGAAGAAGACTGAACTCAACAAAGTGATAGCTCTACTTGAAAATCTCTAATTCTAAGCAAGAAAGACTAATAGGATTACTAGGAGGATAAAGTATAAAGTTTCCTGTGTTTTTCTCCTGTTCTTAAAAGAGGGGCCACACTTTATATCTTTATTAAGATAAAAACTTAGGATGAGCCTTAAATTGTCAAAAATTTCTATATTATGATAATCTAAATCTTTCCTGCTATTGCAAGTGAAGCACATCTACTCTTTTATCTGCATTCATGTAAGTGGGCTGTCTAAGGGTGGGAGAATACTGGATTCATAATGAGGACCTGGTTTCTCCAAGCTCTATCATTTATTCACTCATGCACTCACTAACTCATTTAGATATGCATATCTCAAATACGTATCAAATGTGTACACTATGCTTGTTGCATTACTGTGTGACTTTAGGTAAGTCATCTCTCTCTCCCTCTCCCTCTCCCTCTCCCTCTCTCTCTCTCTCTCTCTCTCTTTTTGGCAGTTTTTGGCCAGGGCCGGGCTTGAACCTACCACCTCTGGTATATGGAGCCGGCACCCCACTCCTTTGAGCCACAGGTGCCACCCAAGTCATCTCTTTCTTGAGTCTGAATTTTCTCATTTAAAAACTGAAAGTGTGGGGCTTGCTCCTTAAAAAATCCCACTACCAGACATTTACCTAAAAGGGGGAAAAGACAGTTTATAAGAAAAACAGCTGCACTGAATGTTTATAGCAACACAATTCACATTTGAGAAGAAGTGGAAACAACCCAAGTGCCCATCAGCACATGAGAGGATTAATAAAATGTGGTATATGTATACCATGGAGTACTACTCAGCCATAAATATGGTATGCTAACACCCCTTGTATTAGATTGGATGGAACTAGAGACCACTCTTCTAAGTGAAGTATCACAAGAATGGAAAAACAAACACCACAGGTACTCACTATTAAATTGGAACTAATTGATCAACACTTATGTGCACATATGAATATGAGAAATGCACTCATTGGAAATCAACTAGGTGAGAAGGGGGAGCAGGGAATGGAAAACTCACACCTAGCAGGTACAATGCACACTATCCAAGTGATTAGCACACTTATAACTTTGACTCAAACTGTACAAAAGCAATTTATGTAACCAAAACATTTGTACCCTGTAATATGCTGAAATAAAATATAAAAAACACTTCTAATCTTGAAGAAAGGAGATAATCGGTGTTAAAATGCTTTTCTAAGGGTAAAACACTATAAAAATGTCAGAGAATAATTTTAAATTTTCCAAAGAAAGCACACACAGTTTGTTTTCCCACACTTATTTTCAGGGATTAACTTAATTTCCACAGAGTTCATATAGCTTACTCTGGGTCACAGTTAAGTTTGACTCCCTTTCTGCCAAGAAACCAAATCTTTTGTTTGATAAGAGGCCACATTTCTATAAGCTTTGGAGCTTTAAGTTACGAATCCACATCCTACATATAGAATATTTATCAAATGTTTTGGTACCAGGACTCCTTTTACACTCTTAAAAATTACTGAAGATGCTAAATAGCTTTTGTTCATGTATCAGTATTATATCTATCAATATTTCCTGTATTAGAAATTAAACTTGAGAAAATATTAAATGTATCTGTTTATTAATTTTTTAAACAATAAATATATTACATGGTACAAATATAACATTTTGATGAAAAACAATATTTTACCACAAATTAGTGAGAAGAGTGGCATTGTATTACATTTTTGCAAATCTCTTTACTTCTGGCTTAATAGAAGTTAGGTAGATTCTCAGATCTGCTTCTTAATTCAATCTGTTATGATTTGTTGTTTTGGTTGAACAAAATTCTGCCTTAAATGGATATATAGTTGGAAAATGGAGGAGTGTTTTAGTATCTATTCTCAATAATTGTGTATACTCTTTCTTGATTTTACAGCAAGTGACAAATGATAGTTTCAAAAAGTTTATAATATGAAATCTGACACTATATCAATGAATTTCTTTATAATCTGTTACACTAAAATCAACTGCTCTATCTTGTACCTTGAATACATCTTTTACCCATATACGATTTTTTTTCTTTTTAAAATTTTTTATTAAATCATAGATGTGTACATTAATACAATTATGGGGTACAACATGCTGGTTTTATGTACAATTTGAAATACTTGCATCAAACTGGTTAACATAATTTTCACCATGTTTTTTACTTATTGTGCTAAGACATTTATATTCTACACTCAGTAGATTGAACATGTATCCTTATAAAATGCACCATAGGTGTGGTCCCGCCAATTACCATCCCTCCACCCATCCTCCCCTCACTACCTTTCCCTTCATCTTGGGCTGTAGTCGGTTTATAGATTACATATGGAAGTGTGGGTGCTTATAAATTGGTTTCATAGTGGGGCTGAGTACATTGGATACTTTTTCTTCCATTCTTGAGATACTTTGCTAAGAAGAATATGGTACACTTCCATCCATGTAAACATGAAAGAGGTGAAGTCTCCATCTTTCTTTAAGGCTACATAATATTCCATGGTGTACATATACCACAATTTATTAATCCATTCATGGGTCAATGAGCACTTGGGCTTCTTCCAAGACTTAGCAATTATGAATTGGGCTGCAATAAAAATTTTGGTGCAAATATTTTTGTTATAAAGTGATTTTTGGTCCTCTGAATATATGCCTAATAGAGGAATTGAAGGATCAAATGGCCAGTCTATTTCTAGATCCCTAAGTGATCTCCAAACACCTTTCCAAAAGGAACGTATTAGTTTGCATTCCCACCAGCAGTTCAGAAGTGTTCCCTTTTCTCTACATCCATGCCAACATCTGTAGTTTGGGGATTTTGTTATGTGAACCACTCTTATAGGAGTTAGATGATATCTCAAAGTGGTTTTGATTTGAATTTCTCTGATAATTAAAGATGATGAGCACTTTTTCATGTGACTGTAGAACATGTGCCTATCATCTTCAGAGAAGCTTCTGTTCAAGTCTCTTGCCCACAATGAAATGGGATTACTTTTTCTTTTCTTATTAATAAGTTTAAGTTCTCTGTGGATTCTGGATATTAAACCTTTGTCAGAGACATAACTTGCAAATATCATCTCCCATTCTGAAGGCTGTCTACTTGCTTTACTTACTGTGTTCTTAGATGTGCAGAAGATATTTATTTTGGTCAGATCCCAGTGATGTATTTTTGGTGTTACTTCAATTGCCTGGAGCATCCTCCTCATAAAATATTCTCCTAGGCCGATTTCTTCAAGGGTTTTCTCTGCACTTTCTTCTAGTATTTTTATAGTTTCATGTGTTAAGTTTAAATCTTTAATCCAGTGAGAGTCTACCTTAGTTAATGGTGAAAGGTATAGGTTCAGTTTCAGTCTTCTACAGGTTGCCAGCCAGTTTATCCAGCACCATTTATTAAATAGGGAGGCTTTTCCCCACTGAATGCTTTTAATTGGCTTGTCAAAGATCAAATGACAGTAAGTAGCTGGGTTTATCTCTTGGTTCTCTATTCTGTTCCATACACCTACCTCTATGTTTTTGTGCCAGTACCATGCTGTTTTAATCACTATCAATTTATACTATAATCTGAGGTTTGGTAGCATGATTCCTCCTGATTTGTTTTTATTTCTGAGTAATGTCTTGGCTATTAGAGTTTTTTCTGATTCCATATAAAACTATGTATTATTTTTTTAAGATCTTTAAACTATGACAGTGGTGCTTTAATGGGGATTGCATTAAAATTGTATATTCCTTTGGGTAGTACGGATATTTTAACAATGTTGATTATTCCCAGCCATGAGCATGATATGATTTTCCATTTGTTAATATCTTCAGCTATTTTTTTTTCTTAGAGTTTCATAGTTCTCTTTATAGATATCTTTCACATCCTTTGTTCGGTAAACTCCCAAATATTTCATCTTCTTTGGCACTACTGTAAAAGGACTAGAGTCCTTGACTGTTTTTGCAGCTTGACAATTTTTTGTATATATAAAAGCTATAGATTTGTGAGTATTGATTTTGTAACCTGAGACATTGCTGTATCCCTTGATCACTTCTAAGGGTTTTGTAGTTAAATCCCTGGGGTTTCCCAGGTAAATAATCATATCATCTGTGAAGAGTGAAAGTTTGATCATCTATGACCCTATATGGACACACTTGATCACCTTTTCTTGCCTAATAGTGATGGTTAAGACTTCCATTATAATGTTAAAAAGTAGTAGAGACAATGGGCAACCTTGCCTGGTTCCTGATCTGAGTGGAAATGATTTCAATTTAACTCCATTTAGTACAATATTGGCTGTGGGTTTGCTGTAGATGGTCTCTATTAGTTTAGGAAATGTCTCTTCTATACCAATTTTCTTAAATGTTCTGATCATGAAAGGATGCTGAATATTATCAAAAGCTTTTCTGCATCAATTGAGAGAATCATATGGTTTTTGTTTTTAATTTTGTTTATGTGATGAATTATATTTATAGATTTACATATATTGAACCAGCCTTAAGACCCTGAGATAAAACCCACTTGGTCATGACGTATAATTTGTTTGATGTGTTGCTAGATTCTGTTTGTTAGGATCTTACTGAATATTTTTGCATCAACATTCATTAGAGATATTGGTCTGTAATTTTCTTTCCTTGTTGGGTCTTTTCCTGGTTTGGGGATCAAGGTGATGTTTGCTTTATAGAATGTGTTGAATAGTATTCCTTCTTTTTCTACATTTTGGAAAAGGTTAAGTAATATAGGTACTAGTTCCTCTTTAAAGATTTGGTAGATTTCTGATGTGAAGCAATCTGGTCCCAGACTTTGCTTTTGGGTGAGATTTTGGATATTTGATCCTATTTCAGAGCTTTATATAGGCCTGTTCAACATTTCTAATTCATTCTGGTTAAGTCTTGGAAGGGGGCGTACTTCCAAGTATTGGTCTAGTTCCTTCAGATTTTCGTATTTCTGAGAATAGAGTTTCTTGTAATATTCATAAGGATTTTTTGAATTTCTGAGGAGTCTGTTGGTATTTCGTCTTTGTCATTTCTGATTGATGAAATTAGAGAGTTTCCTCCTTTTTTCCTGATTAGGTTAGCCAAAGGTTTATTTTATTGACCTTTTCAAAAAACCAAGTATTTGATTTATTGATCTGTTGTATAATCTTTTTGTTTTCAATTTCATTTAATTCCTCTCTAATTTTGGTTATTTATTTTCTTCTTCTGGGTTTGAGGTTGGAATGTTGTTCCTTTTCCAGTTGCTTGAGATGTCCCATTAAGTTGTTAGCTTTCTCTCTTTCTGTTCTCTTGCAGAAGGCTTGCAATGCTATAAATTTCCCTCTTAGGACTGCCTTTGTGGTATCCCAGAGGTTCTGATCATTCATGTCTTCATTATTGTTTCATTCCAAAAATTTGGTAATTTCCTTTCTAATCTCATCTATGAACCAGGTATCATTCAGCATGAGGTTATTTAGTTTCCATGTTTTCATATGCATATGCAGATTCCTGTTGTTACTGAGTTTATCTTTTATTCCCCAATGGTCTGAGAATATGCAAGAAATAATTTCTTATCTTTAAATTTGCTGAGGTTATGTTTATGACCTAAGATGAGATCAGTTTTTGAAGATGTTCCATGGACTGATGAGAAGAATGTTTGTTCAGTTTTGTTAGAATGGAATGTTCTATAGATGTCTGTTAAATCCAATTGTTGAATGGTTAAATTTAAGTCTAAAATTTCTTTGCTTAATTTCTTATGGAAGGATCTAGCCAACATTGCCAAAGGGTTGTTAAAATCTCTGACCATTATGGTGCTGGAGAAAATCAAGTTGCTCATGTCTGTTAGAGTCTCTCTTATAAATTGAGGTGCATTCTGGTTGGGTGCATAAATGTTAATAATTGAAATATCATCATATTGAGTGTTACCCTTAGCAAATATAAAGTGACCATCCTTATCTTTCCTACATTTTGTTAGTTTAAAGCTATTGTATCTGTGAATAAAATTGCAACACCTGTTTTTTTCCGATTACCATGTGCCTTAATTATAGATGTCCATCCCTTTACCCTGAGTCTCTATTTATCTTTTAAGGTAAGATGAAATTCTTGTATGTAGCAGATATCTGGGCTAAGTTTTTGTATCCAGTCAGCCAACCTGTGCTTTTTTATAGGACTATTTAAGCCATTCACATTAATTGAGAATATTGATAAACCTGGTAGTATTTTGGGTATTGAGTTTTTCAAAAGTACTATGGACATTTTTAATCCTTTGCCACTGTAAAAGTTGGAATTCTATTAAAAGTTTCTGAGTGAGTTTACTTTGGTGGTAGAGGATTATGCTGGTCTTTATGGAGTATAGGTCTGAGAATATCATGGAGAGCTGGTGTAGTTATGGCAAATTTCTTCAACATGTGAATGTCATTAAAGTATTTATTTCTCCATCATAAATGAAACTCTATTTAGCTGGCTACAGTATCCTGGACTGCAAGTTACTTTGTTTTAGGAGGTTAATGTTCAATGACCACCCTCTTCTGGCTTGAAAGGTGTCAGCAGAGAGATCTGCAGTCATTCTAAAATTCTTCCCCTTGTAGGTTATGATTTTCTTATGTCTGGCTGCTTTTAATTTTCTCCTTCATATTAACTTTGGCAAGGTTAATTACAATGTGTCTGGGAGATGCTTTATTTGGGTTTAGTTGTGTAAGGGTTCTGAAAATGTCTGCTATCTGAATTTCAGAATCTCTTGCCATTTGGGGGAACTTCTCCATGATTATCTCCTGGAGTAGAGCATCTGGGCCTTTCGAGGCAATCTTGTTGCCTTCAGGAATTCCTATAAGGAAAATATTAGTTTTCTTCAAATTATCCCAGAGCTCTCTGAGAGAATGATCTACTTTTGCTCTCCACTTCTCTTCATCTTTGAGTATTTGGTAGCATTCAAAAGCTTTGTCTTCAGCCTGCTCCATTCTGTTACTGAGGGATTCTACTGTATTTCTCAGATCTTTGAGGGCTGCAAGGTCTTGCCTCAATGTGTCAAAATCTTTGGTAATGTTGTCTTTGAATTCTTGAGACAACTTTTGACATGCTTCTTGAATTTCTAATTCCAACTTTACCTCCATTCTGTTATTCGTATTTGCAATCCAAATTCTGAATTCAATTTCTGACATCTCAGCCATTTGTTTGTGAATGGGATCCTCTGGTGTGTACATCTTGTCATTCCTTGGGAATCTTGGTCTGCTCTGATTATTCACATTGCTAGAGTTTTTCTGCTGATTCCACCCCATGATTATTTTTCACCATTTGGCTAGATGGGCAGATTGGATTGGGGGCTCTTGCAGTAGTGATTCACCAGCCCTTTGCCCAAGACCTTGGACTGGTGACTGCAGGTTTTCCCTTACAGCTTTGCATAGGACCCGTACAGTACTATGGCCTGAGATACTGGGGGCCTGCTTAAAGTGGTGGGGTAATGTGGCTCTGTCTTGTTTTCAGCTAGTCTCTGTCAAATCCTAGTGAATCAGCAACTCTGGGTTGAAGTCTCATCTGTGTAGAAATACAAGAAACTAAGACACCTTGCCCCTCACAGGCAACAATTGGAAAAGGAATGTCTAACCTTCTCACAACAACACAACCAGGGTACCACCTTGGATGGTCCTCAGGTGATTGGCCTAGGTCAAGTGTTCCAAATCAATTGTCCCAGTCAGCACCTAGTCTCAAGTGGGAGAGTTCAAAAGGTCTTGAGCAACTAGATAGCAGGGGTCTGCTGGCAGCTCAAGTATAACTCACTCTGGTGCTCCGTGGAGTCAGAAGGGCCCACCCAGCAAAAGAATTAGTACGGGAAGGTTGATGTCTCCTTCTCCACTTTGCAGCTCTGTCACGCCCCATCTCTGGTAACCCTGCAGGGCTGTGACCCAGTTCCTTCCAATGAGCAGATGCACCAGGGTTTGTGTCTGTCTGAGTCACTGGGAGATCTATGTCTTCTTGGCCAGGCTGCCACTCTCTGCCAGCAGCCAGCAGGGGGAGCTGAAGCCTGACTACCTCAGGTGCTAAATGGAGGCTGGAGAATTTCACTCAGTTCTGGCTCTGTCCTCGATTGATATTGCTGCCACTTATATTTGCACAGAATTTTACTTTCTGTCCCAGCTATATTCCCCGTGGGCTAGGCACTGTTTGAGTTCACAGAAACTGTGACTTAGCCCTGCCCTGTTATGCTGCCACTGCTCCAATTAGCATGAAGCTGGCATCTCTGTCTCCACTGCACTCTGTGTTAGGGTGGGCACAGTTAGAGCTAACAAACAGCTCTCAGTTGCTGCTCTTCCCTGGGCTGATGCTGCTTCCATGCCTGCTTTTGTCCCAGCTATGTTCCCTTGGGGGTCGGTTGCATCTTGGTCTTCACAAAAGTAGCAATTCTGACTCAGCTGAGCCCTGGGAGTATGCCACCTCTGCGCACACAAAGATTTTTTTCTCTGTCCCCTCCATGCTCCACCTGGGAAGGTACCACCTCAGGCATACCCTTTGCTCATGGGACCTGTGTTTCCATCCCAGATCTGTTCCATCTGTGGCCACCATCAGAGCAGAATTCCAGCTCCCTCTGCTTACTAAGAGAGGTGGGAAGTGTTTCTCCAAAACATCACCAGGGGTATGAGCCATATTTATCCTGCCAGTGCTGTACCATTGGACACGGTCTCTCCCTCTCCCATATGGCTCCCTCACTCCATAGTCCCTGCATTCCACCAGTACTGCCAATTCAGCACAGACTTGTAACTGCCCACGCCCTGTCTACACCTCTTGAGAAAATGCCTAAGAATCCAGACTCCATGAGGAACAGGCTTCCAGACCATGGGGTGAGAGAGGAGGGGAGTGCTGAGAGTTCAGAACAGCAGGTAGAGCATATGTTCAGTTTTATGCCTGGCAGGAGAGTGCCATGGCACACTAATGGGTCCTCTCTGGGGAAAGAGTTCAAGTTTTTAGAGGATCTCTCCCAAGGGATAAAATAGGAGGAGATCTGAACTCTTCTTGCTTGTTTATAGAAAGTATACTGCGAGCCATTCTCATGGGGGAGGAGACTCCCATCTGCTTGGCAATGGGTTTTGAACCCATTGTTTGTTTCCTTGGATTCACAGCTCACCTGAGCAGGGGTGATGTGTGCTCTTCAATCTTCTTTCTTGGCTCAGCTCTAAACCACCAGCTAACTTGCTAAACTTCTGTCCTTTAACTCTCCTTCTGGATGGGAGCCTCTGTGTAAAGCTGGCTCCAAATGGCCATCTTGCCTCTTCCCCCCCTACACACACACATGATTTTTTTTTTTTTTTTTGCAGTTTTTGGCTGAGTTTGAACCTGCCACCTCTGGCATATGGGGCTGGTGCGCTACTCCTTTGAGCCACAGGCACCACCCCCCATACACATGATTTTTAACATCATGCATTGATTATATGGAAAATATTGATCTGCTGATTTATGCAGGTCCTCCAAATGTTGACACATGACATTCAAAAATATCCAAACTATCATGTTTGTTAATATCACCACTGAATTCCTCAGAACAGTCACTGAGTACTGCAAAGCTGTAAGGCTCAAAGTAGGGGAAAAAGCTTTTCAAAATTTTACTTTTTTTTCCTGAGAGCTCAAATTTAATCATTGGCAACAAATACTGCCCTTTTTTTTTTTTTTGAAGTGACATGCTCACTTCATTACTTTTTGAGAAAATTTCTATTACATATTTGAATATGATTAGTCATAGTTCTTCATTCAGTCCTCATTTCAAGTGAGGATTTTTTAGTGTTTCATGAAAACAAGTGACTAGTTCAGCTCTTAACTCGAACAACTACACAAATGTTTTTTCTTGAGATAACCATTATACTTCAGTATGCATCAGAAGTACTTTATGTATATTTTTCTTTTCATTCCACAGAACCTTTCTTAAAAAGAGTACTCAAATTTGAGATTTAATAAAATAACTTTTACTGTTGTATCAAGGATATTCTTAAATTAAACCATCAATTTCTAAATTTTACTTTAAGTACATAATAATACAAGTAGGCAATTTGGAGTCATTGTCTTGATGAAGAGAACTGCCAGCTGCTTTACTACACTGCTTTTGCACCACCAGTGCAAATGTCAACACTATTGTTCCAGTTTAAACCATGAGATTCAAAAACATTATTCAACACTTTGCATATTTCAGCAATGATTGTGTTGGTTCTCAAGCGTTTACAGCAATTTCAGCCACATTTATAAATTTTTATATTTATAAGGTAAAAGTATGATTCTGTGGATGGTATGAAGTCATTGGGAGAATTATATTTACAGCTAAATATTTTTGTGTACCTTTTTTTAATTGTTGGGGATTCATGGAAGATACAAGAAACCAGGTGATACTGATTGCATTTGTTAGGTAAAGTCCCTCTTACAATCATGTCTTGTCATGTAAAAGGTGTGGCACACACCAAGACCCAACCCCCCTTCCTCCTTCCCTCTCTCTGCTCTTCCTTTCCCCACCCCTCCCTCCTTCTTTCTCTATCTGCTTTCCTTCCCCCCCCCAGTGTGTCATTAATTGTCATTAATTGTCCTCACATCAAAATTGAGTACATGGGATTCATGCTTCTCCATTCTTGTGATGCTTTACTAAGAATAATGTGTTCCACTTCCATCCAGGTTAATACAAAGGCTGTAAAGTCTCCATTTTTTTTAATGGCTGAATAGTATTCCATGGTATACATATATGACAGCTTGTTAATCCATTCCTGGGTTGGTAGGCATTTAGGCTGTTTCCACATTTCGGCGGTTGTAAATTGAGCTGAAATAAACAGTCTAGTGCAAGTGTCCTTATGGTAAAAGGATTTTTTTCCTTCTGGGTAGATGCCCAGTAATGGGATTGCAGGATCAAATGGGAGGTCTAGCTTGAGTTCTTTGAGGGTTCTCCATACATCCTTCCACAAAGGTTGTATTAGTTTTCAGTCCCACCAGCAGTGTAAAAGTGTTCCCTTCTCTCCACATCCACACCAGCATCTGCAGTTTTGAGATTTTGTAAAGTGGGCCATTCTTTCCGGGGTTAAATGATATCTCAAGGTGGTTTTGATTTGCATTTCTCTAATAATTGGGATGATGAGTATTTTTTCACATGTTTGTTAGCCATTCATCTGTCTTCTTTAGAAAAGGTTCTATTCGTGTCTCTTGCCCATTAATATATGGGATTGGGATTGTTGGCTTTTTTCATGTGTATTAATTTGAGTTCTCTGTAGATCCTAGTTATCAAGCTTTTGTCTGATTCAAAATATGCAAATATCCTTTCTCATTATTTAGGTTGTCTATTTGCTTTTGTTATTTGGCTGTTGTCTCCTTAGCTGTACAGAAGCTCTTCAGTTTATTTAAGTCCCATTTTATTTCTTCTTGTTGTTGTTGCAATTGCCATATCAGTTGTCTTCATGAAGTATTTCCCCAAGCCAATATCTTCCATTGTTTTTCCTATGCTTTCTTTGAAAATTTTTATTGTTTCATGCCTTGAATTTAAGTCCTTTACCAATCTTGAATCAATTTTTATGAGTAGAGAAAGGTGTGGGTCCAGATTCAGTCTTTTACATGTGGATATCCAGTTCTCCAAACACCATTCATTAAATAGGTTCTTGTTTGGTTTATTGAATATTAGGTGGTTGCAAGATGTTAGTTTCATTTCCTGGTTTTCTTTTCTTTTCTTTCTTTCTTTTTTTTTTTAGTAAATCATACCGGTGTACATTAATGCAATCATGGGGTACAGTGTGGTGTTTTCATATACAATTTGAAATATTTTCATCAAAATGGTTAACTTAGCCTTCATGTCATTTTCTTATTGTGTTAAGACGTTCATATTCTACTTTTAGAAAGATTCACTTGTACCCTTGTGAAATAAACCATAGAGGTGATCCCTTCAATCACCCTCCCTCCACCCATCCACCCCCTCCCCTTCCCCATATTCTTAGGCTATAATTAGGTTATAGCTTTCATATGAAAGCGATAAGTTAGTTTCATAATAGGGTTGAGTACACTGGATACTTTTCTTCCATTCTTGAGATACTTCACTAAGAAGAACATTTTCCAGATCCATCCATGTAAACATGGAGGTAAAGTCTCCATCTTTCTTTAGGGCTGCATAGTATTCCATGGTATACATATACCACAATCTATTGATCCATTCATGAATCGATGGGCACTTGGGCTTCTTCCATGATCTAGCAATTATGAATTGGGCTGCAATGAACCTTCTGATACAAATATTTCTGTTTTAATGTGGTTTTTGAATTCTGGATATATACCTAATAAAGGAATTGCAGGATCAAATGGTAGGTCTATTTTTAATTCTCTAAGTGTTCTCCAGACGTCTTTCCAAAAGGAGTATATTAGGTTGTGTTCCTATCAGCAGTGAAGAAGTGTTCCCTTTTCTCCTCATCCACATCAGCATCTCTGGTTTTGGGATTTTGTGATATGGGCTAATCTTACTGGAGTGAGGTGATATCACAGAGTAGTTTTGATTTGCATTTATCTGATGATTAAGGATGGTGAGCATTTTTCATATATCTGTAGGTCATGCGCCTATCTTCTTTAGAGAAATTTCTTTTCAAGTCCCTTGCCCAGCCTGAGATGAGATCACTTGTTCTCTTCTTGGTAATACATTTGAGTTCTCTATGGATTCTGGTTATTAAACTGTTGTCAGAGACATAATCTAGAAAGTATCTTCTCCCATTCTGAGGGCTGTCTTCTTGCTTTACTTACTGTGTTCTTGGCTGTGAAGAAGCTCTTTAACTTGATCAGATCCCAGTAGTGTATTTTTGATGTTGTTACAGTTGCCTGGAGGGTCCTCCTCACAAAAGTTTCAGCCAGGCCGATTTCTGAAGTATTTTCCCTATACTTTCCTCTAATATTTTTATAGTTTCATGTCTTAAGTTTAAATCTTTAATCCAGTGAGAGTCTGTCTTAGTTAATGGTGAAAGGTGTGGGGGTCCATTTTCAGTCTTCTACAGGTTGCCAGCCAGTTCGCCCAGCACCATTTGTTAAATAGGGAATCTTTTCCCCACTCAATGTTTTTAATTGGCTTGTCAAAGATCAGGTAACCGTAAGTAGATGGATTCATCAGTT